>NW_018220712.1:12105-26883 GCF_001263595.1 Phalaenopsis equestris
TTATTTGGATATATATATATATATATATATATATATATTAATTGATGAGTAGTATTTCGAACCAAAAGGAGCCGAACAAGAACGAACAAATTTTGGTTCGTGTTCGGCTCGTTAACTTAGCGAATGAGCCTAACACAAGCTCCTTAACGAGCCGAACAGGAGTTGTTGGCGAACAACGAGACATTTTGACAGCCCTAGATGAATATCATCTCAATAACAACAATCCACACATACGAATACCGCAAGTAATATTTGTTGCTCTTTTAATTTACTTTGAAATTAAAAGGAAATTGAGTAATTGTTGTTATGATAGGTTTACGATAGCGGGAGAAGAATAAGGCACGGCAAGGGAAATGAAAGGGAAGAAGCCAAGGAGGAGTTTATAAGGAACATGAAGCTATTGGAAGGTGAGCTGGGAGAGAAGCTCTACTTCAATGGAGACAGATTTGGATTTTTGGACATTGCTCTTATTACATTCTCTTGTTGGATCCACACATATGAGACATTTGGGGGCTTTAGTGTGGAGAAGGAATGCCCTAAGCTGATGATTTGGGTGAGGAGATGCATGGAAAGGGAGAGTGTGGCAAGGACACTTCCAGCTCCTCTAGAGGTCTATGTCATTGCCTGCATGGTGAGGAAGAAACTAGGGTTTGAGTAGTATGCAAAGGAAAAATGTTGTGCTGCAATTTATTGCCTTTTTGTTAATGTGTTTATGATTTGAATGGTGTTGACATTTTTAAATAATCATTTAGCAAGTTATCAAGTTTTTATAGGGGGTTATTTGGGTTGGTTCACTTAAAATTTTATTTTTTATTTAATTTTGTTTATATTTTTATATGAAATAAAGTATATTTTGTATGTTATAACATGTTTTAGTTGTTTTAGAAACACTCAAAAATAATAACTAGGAATCCTCCCTTGTATAATACCGACAACCCTATTTATACAGGGTTAGCTTATATATTATAAATAATATATTACTATACATGAATACTAAGAGATCTTTAATCTATCATGTATTTTTTCTATTGTGTAGAATAAATAAATATTATCCTAACAATATCTTATATTTGTAATTATCCCTCTTTTCCTTTTGATAACGCTCTAGTTGGTTAACTCGGTTGTGAGATTAAGTTGATTTTCCCAGGCAAGTTAATCTCATAGAGATGATCTCCTAAAGCAAGTTTTCGAGCAGCCTTAGTAGAGCATCTCAATGCTAATCACTAAAGGGGTGCAATCGAATAGGATTTCTTAGGGAGTTCATTTGTCAAGTTGATCCAGTCGAGCTATTTAGCTGACATGACAAGTTGCCTAGCCTTACACCTTGAATTCAATAATGGGTTTTCGGCTATACATATTTAATTCCTCGATCATCTTACGTCTTTGACAGCAAATGCTGCAAAATGAACAAGTGAATAATAATCTCCAATTGCATTTAAAAATAAATATTAATATAATTATCCTATTTTAGTAACTCCTTTGAAATTTGGGTTCTTCATCAGAGCCTCAAATACAGAGGGGCCTATTTCTTAAACTTTTCTTCTCTCCAGTCTTTTTTTCCTTCTAGACTTCACTTCTTCAAACAGAGAACCATGAATATCTTGAATGATAATTTGCATTTTCATTGGTCGAACTCAGTAAGGGGTAAAATAGAAAAAGAAAAGTAGATTTGAGAAAAGATGAGGTAATGGAAGATGGTAGTTTCCCAGAAGGTGACTTTGTATGGAGACTCTGGCTAATGATTTGTTTACTCCTATGGAAGTTCAGTGGGGGGTGCCCATCATTTCTATGAAATAGCCATCAATGTTGAATTCATTTTTGTTTAAAGTGAAGAGAATGAGCAGTCAGTCTATGCCTTCACAAATTTAACATAGGTTAGAAGGTTTAAGAAAAAGTTACAAAATTAAAAAAATATGAGTATTGGAAATGATAATGAAATAGATTTATTTTTATAGTCTGTTTCAGCTTCAACAAGCTCATGAGACACATAAATGGACAAAGTTTTAACGTTGAACATGATGAGTCATTTGTCTTTCCAAAGGGACGAATTGATCGTTCCATGGATTGGTACGTTGGTTTAGGGAAGACACCTCCCTTCGCATAGCATCTGAAATGAGTCATTAGTTCTGCTTCACCAGACAAGATGATGATCCAAAAATGGGCCTAGAAACTTGTTGGTTCACTGTTATATGAGTACAAGTAGTTGCATGAAAGTTCTCTTATTCTATGGAAAGATCCCATGCAAGAATGGTGAGGAAGTAGCTTAAAAAAGGAGCTCAATGAGGTGACAAAGAAGTCTCAGGCCGACAAGGTCGTTATGGATGGGCATCACAAGGGCTTAGATAAATGCTAAAAAGAATTGAAGAGTATTAACTTGACTATTGCTATGGTGATCGACTTGGCGGAAGCTCATCGATAACGAGTTGATGCTTTAAGAGGATAAAGGATACTTATTGGCACCACTTTTGATGTCATACTTGTGGGGTGTTCACTTGAATGATATGTGGTTGTGTTCAGCCTATCGTAGTCCAAGACATTCAGTCATACCTCTTGATACGTGCTTCGGGCACGAGTCCAAGACTGGCACCGATTCATCCCTACCAATGAGAGACCAGTGGGTGGCGATTATTCTGGCACGGGGCGTGTTTAATGTCTATTCTGATATTTAGAGACTATGCTCCGTCCATTCGGAGCCTCCCGTGGTCAAGGGCAGTCACAATACTCTCTTGAAAGCGTTATGGAAAAAATTGGGTTCAAACGAACCTACCGCGCAGGATTCTGGGATGCCTGTTAGCATTAAATCTCTAAAATGAAACCTCCGTAATGTTTATTTTTGAGATATGAGGTTTCTCATTGCTTCCAGATCAGTAGAACCCATCCCACCGGCATCCGGACATAAAGTTGGGTTTTAGACCGTTTGGGTCGTATTTGACCCTGGGCGACGATTTTCGCCCGATACGGCGCATCCCCAGTGTCCACCTCGATGTATGGAAGCCTATTTTCGTTCTTGGATATCCTTCGGAGGTCCAGGGATCCATAGGAATCCTCCCCAAATAGCATAAGCAAAAAACGGATGAAAAAAAAATGAATTTTTTTAGGGGTGGCGCCTAAGAGCCACCCCATGGGCGGTATGCCCTTCTTGCAGCAACCTGAGAGGTGGGGTTCAGACCAACCAACCCGCGCGGGGATCTGGGACGTTTGTTGGCAATAAAATCCCTGAAATATAACATCGGAACATTCATTTTTTTGAGATAATGGGGTTTCCCATTGATTTCATATCAGTAGAAACCTTCCCACGGGCATCCGGGCATAAAGTTTGATTTTAGACCGTGTGGATCGTATTTGACCCTGGGCGACTATTTTCGTTTGATACGGCGCATCCCCAAGGTCCACCTCGATGTATGGAAGCCTATTTTCATTCTTGGATATCCTTTGGAGGTCCAGGGATCCAAAGGAATCCTCCCCAAAGAGCATAAGCAAAGAATGGCTGAAAAAAAGAATTGAAACTTTTTTAGGGGTGGCGCCTAAGAGCCACCCCATGGGCGCATAGGCGCCCAAAAGGTATGCCCTTCTTGCGCCAACCCGAGAGGTGGGCACTTATGCACCCACCCTGCTAGCATATAGGCGTCAGCTTCATATAGGCGCCCTTCCTGCGCCCACCCTACTGGCGCATAGGCGCGAGCTTCATACAGGGGCTCCCATTAGTGCCAGGCCGAGAAGGGGCGCGTATGTGCTCTTAATTGGGCACTTAGGCACCTCGTTATGTGCTTCGAAACAGAGAGATGGGCGCATATGCGACCAACCTCTGTCGTGTATACACCCAACTCAAAAATGCCGCAAATCGCTTCACGACAAGTCAAAATTGGGGGAGTCGTTGTGCATTACCAGGAGGATTGCATAGCTATTATACTTGGTTATTTTACCATTTATGGGAGTGATACAGGGGGTGAAAATCCTATTTCCATTTTTGAATCAAAATCCATTTGAGAAATGGCTAGGTGGCGCTGATCCAATGGATTTTCGCAAATGAGGATGGCTAAGCAGGCTGGCATCGTGGAGAGTGTGATTATCATGAATTCATTCTAGGAGAGTTAGGAGAGAACTTTTGGAGAGTTTTTGAGAGGTTTTTGAATTTTTGGTGAGGGATTTATTCCCTTCGCTCCTTTTTCTACTTCACCTTCTCCATCTTCTTCATTCTTCTTCTTCTCAATCATCCCTTGGATCCCCAATTCAGTCTGAGGAGAGTTGTGAGGAGCTTGTGGAGGGATTTTAGAGAGATTCTTGAACGCTTTGAGAGTTCTTCCCCTTCCTTCTTCTTCCATATTTCTACTTTCACTTCTTTCTCCTTTCACTTCTTTCTTCCATTTTCTTCTACTTCTTTCTCTCCGTTTACTTTTTTGGCCACCACTTCGCTGGAGAAGACAGAAGAAGAGAGGGATTTCTTGTGCGGCATCTCACTGGAATCTCCTCCTTGAGGAGAGCTTCTTCATACTTTGGAGAAGGGCCTTCGCTGGAGTTCACAGTGTTGCCAAAATCTCCTTGCGAAGAGAGCTTCGTCATTCTTTGGACAAAAGTGTGGGCCTCCTCTCCTTTTGACGAGAACTTCTTTTTCGGACTTCGTAGGACATCGAGCAATCTTCACATTGGCAAGATTCTCAAAAACCTTCGCATTTTTTTTAGCTAGCCCAAGGGATAAATTTTGCTAGGTATTGTGGGTTTCGTCGCCCACACGAGGCTGGTTTAACCGTATCGTCCGGCTCCATCGATTGTCTGTTATCGAACAATCTGATGGGTTGAACGATACCAGTCGGCCAAGCCAAAATGCCTTTTTATTGGCCGGTTTTTTGGTGTTGTGATGGGTTTTGATCGACCACGCTAGGCAAATTGGTCGGCCAACACTAGTTGGCATGACCATACGCATATTGATTGACAAGTTTTATATTAGAGAAAGCCCTATGTTAGAACTTTACATTCGTGGTCAAACCCCTAGCGAAGCCAAAAGTGTTCCTTGCAAACCATAGCCTTAACCTAAGATGGTTGAAATCCCAGTTTCCCATGCTTGTAGTGGTATCTGATCATCTGTGGAGGGATAGGAGCATTGCACTTGCAAAATAGGAAAAGCTTTGTAGCTAGTCCATTTTGCAAGTGGAGGAGAATTGTTCCTTCGAGCAATCAAGAGGGAAAATTTCCCGCACTTGCTCGCTACAATCGGAGGCAGCTTTACCACATATCCACGTGTGAAAACTCTAGGTACCTATGCGTCGATGAGATGACGTGTCATCGAAGTATTTTGGGTTGCATTTCTTGCATGCTAATTTGAGGCATTTTGCATATTGTATGCTTGATCGCATCAGCACTTCAATTTGATCGGCCGCCCTGGCATGTTTTGGATGTCTCTTTAGGCATCCATGCTTGGGGTGTCTTTCTGAGCACCCCACTTACGGTCTCTTTGAGTGCCCACACTTGTAAGTGTCTTCCCTCCATACGATGTTGTATGCACAGGGATGGACACTTGCACAATTTGGGAGGAGTTGACTCACTTATAGGCCATATATCTCCATCCCTATGACACTGCCTAGAGTCTCGTAGGTATTTCACATTATGTTAAGTACAAGTCACGCTTCATAGCCACTGAGCTCGTGCGAGGCACAGTATGTTTCCAACTAGGTGTGTGATTCTCACTTGTAAGGATCATATCACTTAGTATGTTTGACACTTATGTTTGGCGTTTCTCATATGTCTGTTGCATATTTTGCATGTTTGCATGTATGTTCGGTGAGTACTTCCCGGGTAAAGTGTAAATCCTTTTTATAGTATCATTTTACTCGATGCAAACTCTCGTAGTTGGTGTCTGCTCGTTGCACGACAACTCGGGTCCCCCGGGCAAGTGTAATTTCTTTCCATATGTAGCTTGTTTTACATGTACATCCTATTTGTGTGTCATGTTACATGTAAGCATCCTTCCATCCATTTTCATGATGTGAGCTTCACCCTTTTGGGCGCCTGTTGTGATTTTTTCGTGCTTTGGCCGAACAATCACAATATGAGTTTTTTGCATGTTTGCATGCTTGCCCAATTGCCTTAATAGTTTGTCATATTCGTTAGGAGGGTGACCCGTTTGTTGGTCATGATACTCAAACAAGCATTGTCAGTGAGGATGCCTCAGCAAGCAATGCAAGTTTTTGTATCACGAGAAATAAATTGTATGATTTTGCTAAAGATTCAAAAACTCTAAAGCAAGTCACTTTATTGCTCCGGCTCTGCCATTAGCGGTCTATTATTTTAAATTTGAATATGGATATTTTTATTATTATAAGTATTATCCACCTATTTTAAAATGATATATATGTTAGGTCATATGTGAGACCATCTCTTTCAAAAATATCACTCATTTTCTTGTGACGTGCTTTAGATCTCTTTGATCTTTAGGAAGGGGCCTATGTGGCGGCTCCGTCAAAGCCATACAGTAGCCGGAGACTTTACCATGTGCACTTAGATGTTGGTTAGAACACTTTCTGTTATATGGTGTGTTAAGCTAGGACTAGGTTGTTATATAGTATTTTTTCCACCTTACTATTATTTTGTGCTAGCTTGTTTGAACTAGTCAGGCGTCTTTTTCTGCTCTTGATTTGGTGTGCATGCATGTTCTCTAATTTTGATATGCATGGTAGTATATTAGGTCGGTCTCTTCTACAGGGGTCATGTCATATATATGCACACATATTTGTACAATAAAAAAGGGGAGCATGTGATGATTTACATGTTAACTTTTGCTTGAAAGTGTTGCTTAGCTCCCTCACCAGACATGAACCAATACGTTTGCATGTTATAACCCGTGCTAACATTTTTTTTTTACATATTGATCTTTCTTTCACTTTCCTTTTGTACTTATTAGAGTACTAAGAGTGTTTTAGCGGAAATAAGATACGGGCATGGGTTCCGAGACGCTTAAGGAGTGAAACCGTGTGGCGAGGGACCAGGAGCAGATGCTCGTGTCCCGTATCTTAATTTCATATTCTATGTTATTGTATAGAAGTAGGATCAGGTGTGTAATTATGCAGTGTTTGGGCACCTTTTTTGTTTCTGGGATATGTCGCTAACCCAGTGGCACCAACCTTCTGTTAATTTATACTTGGCTTATTTTTCTTATTTTCTTGCATACTTGACCGCTTGAAATGAATTTCACTGTTTCTTTCTGTGGTTTATCTGGGAATTACAAAAATAATTTAGGCTCTTTAGGATTTAATATTCTAAATTTACTACAAATTCTTAATAAAACATTCAAGACAATAAAAATTTTAGGATTAAAATATTCATGACTTTAAAATTTGTACTTCTACTTTCTTGCATGGCCTTCGGGCCTGATTTTAGATGTGTTGTATGGTATGACTCTCACCCAAATTATATAATAGGGCCTTCACTCGTAGGACTATGGTAGATAACTACATTCATATTTGCATATCCCAAGAAGAAGCCCCCAAGCTTCTTAAACTCACCTAGCCAAGCATAAGTTTTTTTATACTTAGATGGTTGTCTAGCACGTGTAAGATGTTAGAGGCTTCCATGACCCAGAAAGGAGTGAGTCCTTTCTGGAGAGTGTTTAAAGCATTGTAACTAGACCTCTTTTTCCTTTCTTTCTTGAGGCAACTACGGCATCTGTCTGGCGAGTGTAAGTCTTACCTCTTCAGCTCCACCTTGTAGGTCATAAGACTAGAGTTTCCTTCTTTTAACCTTAGAGCGACCGAGGTTCCCTATAAATGACACAATTCACGAATTGTTGATCGGGGATCTCTGAACGTGTTGAGCCGACTACTTTCACGATTAGGTAAACTTAAGGTCTTAGTGATCTTTGGTATCCTGACCCGGCTACCTCTACCTTTTAGGATTATTCAATACTTTCTCTTGTGGAGCCACCTTTGAGCCATGTCGCTTCTTTTGCCTTCATCGATATCATCTTGATGGCTCGATTACCGATAAGTTGACGCCCGTTTGAGATACAGTGATTCAGTCTCTGCCCTTATGGCCCGGTGAGCTCTGACGTATAAGGATATCCCGTCGAGATGATTTTAGTTATTTTATAGGCTCTGTGTGCCGACAAGCCACTACCCATTTAGGATGTAATTCTCTGTCTTGTGGCTTAACCAGAGCTTTGAAGCATCAGAGCATTCTCATATAAAATAACCATTTTTTTGATGACCTATTCTCGATGTGCATGATAATATAAGCAAAACTCATTTTATCAAGAGTATCTTTGGGTCTCCCCCAAAATGTAATTAATCGGAGGGATACACTCTTTTGGGAGACTCTTAACCCCAGAGCAAAAATGTTCTTTTTTATTTTCTGGTTACGGGTGGCTTGTGTAGGGATTCTCTTCGTGGATGTTGTCTTTCAAGTTACTTTGACACAATCCTGTTTGGACGTATATCCTCAACCCATCGCACGAGGATTACCCGTATATAATCTTTATACTTGTTTCTTTTTATTTGTATGTCTATTTGTTGTCGTATATCCTTCTTTTTTATTCCCCTTCTCTTCGAATCAATTATATGATTCAGAAGGTAGATTTATTCAAATAAAGGAATTATGTGACGACATATAAATAGATAAGCTGGCGACTCCAAGTTTTTAAAAAGAACCAAGAAAATAAATCTAACGACTTCACTAGGGAAGATCTCTCTAAATACTAAGAGTTTTGTTTTTGTTCTGAGGTTATAGCCTCTCTGTACATTTTTGGAGTTTCGCTCATATTATTGTGACTTGATTTCTTTCCCTTGAGTCACTTTATGAGCTTTTTGTGAGACATTAACTTTAATTTCATGCGCCAGTTGCTATGGTTAGCAACTTGACATATTCTGCCTCGCTTTCTCACCCTTGACAGTTTGGTTGCTACATCATCGCGTGCACCAATGTCATATTTTTTTATTGGTTTCTTGACCTTCTTTTTTTATTTCTGATCGTTTTCACCTTTTGCTTCACATACATGAATAGTAAGAAGGTGGTCACCATCACCATTGATGGGTGGAATTCTATTTCCTTCTCACCCAACATCTCGGGTGTGTGGAGGAGGCCATTACTTTCGGCTCCTTCGAGCTCCTCATTAGGATTACCTTACGTAATTTTATGCCTCTGAGGCGTATGCTCTATGCTCTCCCCCTCAAAAGAGGAGTCGTGTATATCGTGTTGTTCCTGTTGTTGTGGCTCGCATCGTGCCAGCTCTTTTGCAAAAAAAAGAGGTTGACACCTGACAACGACTCTCCACAGTGCCCGTCGATCTTTTCTAGACTATTGGGTTTCTCAAGGATCTCCCTACTAGAGACAGGTGAGTCTTCTATCAGCAGCAGGGTTGTCACTGCTATTGCTTATGTGACTTCTGTCCCAGCTCCTTTTGTTCTGGTTTCCCCTAAGGTTCCACTTGCCCCCATATTAGGCAAGAAGACTTGGAGGACTAAGAATAAATTGTTGAGAATTCAGCAGCATGTCCAGCAACAAGTTTCTATATCTGTTCCGACTGCAGTTCAAGAGGTGTCTTTGGCTCCCTGGACCGAGAGTCGTTTTACTAATTTCCCAGTTGTGTGGACCATGCCAGACTTGAAAAGTTTCCCTTCTTTGGGATGCAAGCCAAACTCACCCTGTAGTTCGTTTTGACGCTGCTACCACGAGTTATCTGACTAAAAAGATCGTAGAAGCAGCTTCCTCTTTAAGAGGAAAGGTTCCCACTGGTTTGACGACCGCCCTAGGCCCTTTTATTCCGAGTTTCTCTAAGATCTTGTCTGCCCCTGCATTGAGTAGGAGTGTCTGGAGGAATAAGAATAGATTGTTGCACCCACGTCTCTTTACCTGTTATGATTTTAGTTGAAGGTAAACCTTGGCTGAGAATCATTGCTTTGCTTCATCTGGTTGTGAGGATCATGCCCCAGCCAAGACCGCTAAGAGATCTCCCTCTCCTCGGGATGTAGATCAATCTGGATCTGCAATCCATGTTGATGCTAATACGAGTTCTCTGACTAAGAAGATAGTAGAAGCAATTTCCTCTTTAAGGTCCATCAGTTTCGTTTGTTGACTCGTCTCTTCTCATTCATGTTTCCTCTTAGGCTACATCTCCCCTTAGATTAGATAGGAGGGCCCAAGAGGACTAGGAACAGATTGCTGCGTTTGCACCAACAAGTTCCTCAAAAGGCTTCCCGCCTGTTACAGTTTCAGTTCAAGAGAAATTTCAGGTTCTCTTGACTGAGAATCACCTTGTTGAGTTGTCTGACTACACATCTTCTGGCTAAGAGGATTGTTGGAACAATTTCCTCTTTGAGAGGACAGGGTCATATTTCTAAAGAAGAGTTCCTTGCTCAAATCTCTGAGACATTTGAGCAGGTTGCGCAAGAACTCCTTTACTTAGCCTACCCCCATGATGCTCATGATAGGAGACCGAGATATACTTCTCAATACACTACGAAACCTAGACAATCGTCATCTATTGTGCAGGCTATAAGACTCGCCGAGGATTGCATGAGACCCTTGGTGTGGCACTTAAAGCCACTTTACTAGATGTTTTATCAGGTATCATTGATGATACTATTGGAGTGGCTTCGTCTGAACTTGATGTAACCCCTCTTTCCAAGAGTAATAATAAAAGTATTGTGGCTTCCCCTTCATCAAATAAGATAAACTAGACCTTGTTAATAAAGAGAGGTCTAAGGCATTCCTCGATCGATTCTCACATTATTTGAGGACAAAGGCCAATTGCCTAACTTTGATGAACACTCAGTGGGTTAGGCAAGTTTCTTCTACCACGTTTATTGATATCTCGACTTCCGTTGGGGAGACTGTAGGTTTGATTTTGAAGGAAATTAACCTCCCAGTTGATCTTACCTACGAGTCACCTCAAGCAAATCTTGAGGCAAGACCAAAGGTAGATCATAGAGATGATGTATCTAGCAAACCCTCCAATCCGCTAGAGGGCCTCCTTAAAAAAGGTGACCTCTTAGGCGAGGAGTTTCAAGACCTTTTCTTTTATGAGCTTTCTCCTAAAATCTAAGAAAGCCTCAAGATGTTTAATTGATGTCACTGAAATATGAATAATTTTAGAGACAAGTTAAATCATCTGCTTGATTATTCTATTAAGCTGATTGGAGCTTACAGATGAACGCATTATATTCAAATAAAAAGAATAGACTCATCGAATATAGTAATTTATAGAAAAAGTGTAAAATGCTTCAGAAATAAAATATTGGCCAGCACTCCTAAGGAGAAGCTTGAGATGAGCGGTGAAATTGGAAGTAGTAGCATAAAACTCTTATGATTATTGAAATGTCTAAATTCTCTTAAAAAGATCCTTATGGTATTATGATTCAAAGAATTGCTAAGTGACGTCGAGATGGTCAATACATATATGGTCAACTTAAAGACATCTCATTTACACTTCGTGTGTCAACCCTCACGTCGCGGTGGCCCTTCTTTCGAATAATGGCTTTCCTTTGTGTGGGTATCCATCAACTTATTTACACCTTGTGCATCGGCCTTCGGGTTCAGTTGGTCATTCCAAGTGACTAGTTTTCTTCGTTGATATACAACCACCTTGTTTTACGCTTTATGTGTCGACCTTCGGGTCCAGAAGGCCTTTCATTTGGAAGCGGTTAGCCATGTTTGTGGGCATTAACCCACCTTGTTTTTACAACTTATGCACCGACCATTGGATCCAGACAGCCCTTCCTTCGGAAGTGGCTAGCCTTCTTCGTAGGTATACAACTACCTTATTTTATGCTTTATGCATCGACCTTCAGGTCTAGGCGGCCCTTCCTTCGAAAGTGGCTAGCCATCACGGGAATTCACCCACCTTGTTTTACATTTTTTACATCGGCCTTCGGGTCCAGGCGGCCCTTCCTTCGGAAGTGGCTAGCCATCTTCGTGGGTATTCACCCACATTGTTTTACGCCTTATATGTCGGCCCTCTGGGCCCGACAGTCATTCCTCCTCAAGCTGATGTGTCTTCTGTGTGGGTTTTCGCCCACCTGCTTTACGATTTACACATTGACCTTCGGGTTTAGAAGGCCCTTTCCTTCAGAAGTCGTCGGACTTCTTTGTGGGTTTCCACATACCTTTATGCTTTACACGTTGACCTTTGGCTCGCGGTAATCCTTCCTTCAAGAAATCAACTTGTTGTTGGTGTGGGTTTCCACCTACTTTTATGCATTATGTGTCGATCCTCGGGTCCTGACAGTCCTTCCTTCGATAGCCAACTTGCATTCTATGTGGATTTTCATCTACTTTATTTTACACTTTATGTGTCGACCTTCGGGTTCATGCTACCCTTCTTTCAGAAGTGGCTAGCATTCTTCATAGGTATTCACTCGCCTTGTTTTATGCATTATGAGTCGACCTTTGGGTCCAAGAGACCCCTTAAGCAGTTGGCCTTCTTTGTGGGCTTTCATTCACCCCTTTTACGCTTTATGTGGCGACCCTCGAGTCCTGGCAGCCCTTCCCTTGGAAGTTGACTTGCTTCGATGTGGGTTTCCATCTACCCTTTACACATTATGTGTCAACCCTCGGGTCCAGACAACCCTTCCTTTGACTTGTTTTTTCTTTGTGGGCATATTATATGATATATCGTATACCCACATATATGCATTGACCCATTGGGTCTTAAGCAGTCCTTTGGAAGTTGAGCTGCATTCATTGTTTGTTCATGTTGATGGATCTAATCTCATCCCCCTATCAACGGGCAACATTTAAAGAGGTACTATGCTTAGGCATACTCAGTATTTGATATATGTATATGATATTTTTTGTTTTAGAGATTGATTATTCAAACCTACACGTACTTTGTAATTCAATTGTTGAGCAATAAAGATACATCTTTGATATCGCACTTGGTTCGACTTCTTGTGATGGTTTCCTTATGTTGATTGAAGGATCATGACACATGGTTCAGGATAACATATTTGCATATAAGAGAAGTCTTGTGCATCTCTTAAAACTAATTGTTGAATTGTCATACAGGCAAGATGAAAGTCCTATGGTGGCCTACACCTGATGCAATCAGTAATCAGTGTAAGAGAAGCCGTGTACTTCTCTTATCTTTTCTCTTTGGTTCCACACTTCGAACAAGTTCGAATGAGCGTCTCACCCATCATAAATGAGTGTGGTAGATACGTTTATCTCACTCATCTTAAATAAGTGTGGAAGATACCTCTTTTGAGGGACTCGAGCTTAGCTTTATGGTCAGGCATTTCTTGGTTAGCGCATCTTGCCTACCTAACATTCCCAGTATCTCGATTGACCAAAGTCAAAAACGATTGATACTTGTCGTGTGTAAGAGAAGCCATGTGTATATCTTAAATTGATAGTTGGATTGCCATAATAGCAAGGTGTAAGTCTTACGGGTGGCCAATAATCAGTATGAGAGAGGCCATCATACCTCTCCTATCATGACTTTTCAGTTACACGCTTCGAGTGGATCCAAATTAGCTTATCTTACTCATCATAAATAAATGTGATGGATATGCTTGTCCCGCCCATCCTAAATGAGTGTGGTAAATACCCTTTTTTAAGGGATTGGAGCTTAGCCTTAAGGCTAAGCATTTTATGTTTAGCGCATCTTGCTTAGCTAACATTCGCAGTATCTCAAATTACTGAAAGTCAAGTTGGATCGATACCTTGCATTTGCAGGAAAGTTGTGTACTCTCCCATGCATTTTATTCGGTTGCACGCTTCCGGCAGATCCAAATGCGAGCATATCTCATTTATTATAAATGAAGATGATTGATATGCTCATCCCACTCATCTTAGATAATTTTGGTTGATTAACTTTTTGAGAGATATGCTGACTTTGGCCTAAGGATCAAACTCCTTACAGTTGGTGCACTTTGTCCTGACCAACCATCCTTAGGTATCTCGATTGACAATATCAAATTCGATGGATACCTCTCAAATGCGAGAAAGTCACGCGTTATTCCTAGCATTTTGTTCGGTTACTTATTTCATATATGGTCCGAATTGAGCACATTTTATGGATGTACTCTCCCCACTCATTTTGTATGAGTGCGGAATATTCCCTTTTATGGGGTATGTTTGGGTTTGGCCTTAAGTCCAGATATCTTTTGGTTGGCGCACTCTATTTTGACCAACCTGTTATGGTATCTCGATTGATTGAGGTCATGTTTGGTTGATACCTCCCTTATGCAGGAAAGTTACACACTTTTCCTAGCACTTTGTTCGATTGCCCACTGTTTGTGGATCTGGATTTTGTGTATCTTACTAATCTTAGATAAGTGTGGTACATTCCCTTCAATGGGATATGTTTTGGTTTTTGCTTTAGGCCTAAACACCCTGTGATTGGGGCATTTTGTTATGGCCAGCCTGGTTTGGTATCTTAATTGACTGAGGTCAAGCTCAATCGATACCTTTTCATGTGCGAGAAAGCCATGCACTTCCTAGCATGCTTTTCGGTTACCCGCCTCGTATAGGGTCCAAATTGAGCATAGCTTATGAATATGCTCAGTGTGTTCCCTTTTAAGGGATTTGTTTGGGTATGGCCCTCGGGCCAAACACTTTATGATTGGTGCACTTTGTTTTGACTAATCATTCTTAGGTGTCTCGATTGACCAAGGTCAAGTTCGATTGATACCTCTATAGTGCGGAAAAGCTATACTTCTTTCATCGACACATCTATTAAGCGCTTCGCGCAAGTCCGAATTAGAGTACCCTACTCATCTTAGGGTCCGTTTGGGGCAGCTTGTGCGTTTCAGGATAAGCTGTTTATCCTGAAACGCGGCCCGCGGGCCGGCC
>NW_018220712.1:26911-33062 GCF_001263595.1 Phalaenopsis equestris
AAAAACCCAAACGCAGTTTCGGATAAGCTGGCGAAAAGCGCGAACCAAACGGTATGGCGGCGTTTTGAAAACGCCGCCCACACTTATAAGCTGCCCCAAACGGACCCTTAGATAAGTGTGGTATATTCCCCCTATGTTTTTGGTTTAACATGAGGGCTAAACATTCTTAGGATTGATGCATTCTATTTTTACCAACCATTTTGGGATACTGTGATAATTCCCTGTGGGTTTATCCTACCAAGGATCTTGGCAAAAGTATCATATATGTGGTTGGCATGCTTAGGTCATCCAACCTCTGTGATATACTTGACTCGATCAATTTTCATTGTTTTGTTAAGGCAACATGTCGTATTAGTTTTAGACTTCACTGATTGTCTATCCAATCTATGTTCTTAGTCAAAGCCACTTTTAATGTCTGATAATTGTCCCAATATTTTGCAGAAGAGAATTGTCTTAGCCAATTCTCGTAGGAAATATCTATTGAGTTTTCCCCAGCGAGAGCTAATTTGCTAGTTCTAAGGAATTTGTTAGCGAGAGTTACTTCGCTAGCGCTTGCTTGAAGTACCCTATGGTTGGACCTCTGAGTCTGCCTAGATGTTATGAAATTTTTGTGATTGAATTGGTTGGTTATGTCCGCCTCGTCGAATGACATGCCGTATCATTTGTCCTTCATCGAGATATCTGATGCCCCCCAGCAAAGAACTATCTTGCTAAGTGACAGGGAAATCCCCAACAAATTATCTTCACTAGTGCTTGTTAAAGGACGCTTGAGATAAGACCATCATGGTTATCTAACCTCATTGATATTTTTGATCAACTTTTTGGTTCTATCCATCATGTCAAACAACATGCCGCATCTGTTTTACACTCGACCCATGTTTTGTCAGGGTACATTGATGTCCGACTATGTTTTGATGCTTGGTAGTGTTACCTCGATCAGTCGAGAATGATACCCTTCAAGGAAAACATCTCTCCTTGCCCCTTTAAGGGAAGCATCTCTCCAACAAAGGACTGGTGTTGGGTGCAATAAGTCTCCAAGTGGTAGATTGTTATGTTTGGAGGCAGATTTGGAGAGCAACTTATAGGGGCAAAGCACCCGATGCATATGCATCGGGTTGTGGGCGCATATGTGTCGGGTTGTGGCGCATAAGCACTCACTTAAGTGCGAACAGTAGAGAAGCTGACACATATGCGCCAGCCTATGGGTGCATATGCGCCTACTTACACTTATGTGCTGCTTTATTCCCGAGAGGCTAGAGCTTATGCGCCAACCTATTGGCACCTATGAGCCCAACATAAGACGTCGATCTAGTAAGCACGATGCTTAAGCGCCAAGTCCAGACGCCTATGTAACTGAAGCAGTTAAGCTAATTTCAACGGCGTAAGTGTATGAAGTGAGATTTCCCTCTAAAGTTCTTTGACAAGCATCCCGATGAAGGAGAGAATAGTTGAAGAGGTGGATTTCGATGATTCAACATAATTCATTCGTCGAATCAGAGAAGAAAGTTTTTTGAGCGTGGTCCTGTAAGTTTTCTTATGTGTAGAGAAGGAACTTGAGTAAGTTTTTTGTATAACAATGTGAATTTTAAAGTACAATTTCTGGCGGTGTGGTTCCGTGATTTTTTTCCCTTCTCGAATTTTTTAACGTAAAATTCTCGTGTATTTTTCTAATTACTTTGATTGTGCTTTCATTTATAACTTTTGTTCTGATTTTCTCGAATCTTGTGCAATCTTTTTATTCCGTGGCGTGGTCTAGTTTGTAATTGATCCTAAACCAAAGTAAAATTGGAAATTGTTTTGTGAAATTTCCTATCACTGATGGGGTTCAAGGACAGAAGCTTCTCCTTCCATTCAAAACATTTAAAGATGTTCAAGCTAGAGAATAAGATTAAAAACTGGAAAAACAAGAATTGTTTCATTAAGTGCTTCCGTATTAAGACGACATTAACAATCATCCAAAATCAGCCTTTACCTGACCACTCTCTGAGGACACGAAGATGATCTAGCAAGCATGAAAGTCTTATTGGACATCGGGATCTACTTGACTCTTCATAATGTGTACATATAACTATCACATAAGTTATCCTCTTGCTCAGTGCTTTTGAAGTGTTCTGGTTTATCATTATTTAGGATAATAAAGAAACAATGGAGACAGAATTTATTTCATCGACAAAGTATTAATAATATGAAATCTAACTTTAAGAAGGTAAAAGACGAGACAGAATCAACACAAAACAAAAAACAAGAGTTAAATAAGCTTATTTTTTAAAAGGAATCTACCTTGGTGATGCCTTTCTCACAAACCGAAAAAAACCAAGTGGATGCGGAGTCGTGCGGAACATGGGCAAGAAACCCAATGTTACTTGTCGAGAATTTGCTAACTTCAAGACTTCTGAAGAGTAGTTATTTAATTCCTTGTCCTCAACATTCAATAACGTATTGAACCAATAATGACAATTGGAACAAGGCATCCAATTTAGCATAAACGAGTTGGTCCAAAATGGTCTACTTCTTTCTAATTATCATACATAGAACCTTTCTATACAGAGACTTGGAAGCTGGTTAGAGTGCATAAAGAAAGCTCCACCTGACTAATAGTCATTTTTCCTTCATGTTTGGTTTTTCTTTTTCTTTTTTCCCTGTAAAGATTAAATGTTATATAATGAAAATAGTTTCAAATTTTATCATTGCCAACTTCAAGTAGGCTCTCAGGCCCACATTCTCTGTCTACATTGAAGGCCAAGTAAGTGACTCTTTGAGCAAGGTGTAGTTGTGACAATCACTTGCTGAAAATATATAAGTTGTGGCAGTCCAGGCAAAATTTCTTAACAAATTAGCTGCCCAGACTTTCTTACCAGAGTACCTTAAAAAGCATAAACACAGAATATATTTATAATATCCTCACAAAAAATAGTTAAACGTAAATGACCACATTCTTGATATTATTCAGTTCAAAATTTTATCTATAAAATTTATCTATTACAACCCTTCATAAAAAACTCATGCCTAGCAGGAAAAAAATATATATAGAATTTGATAAAAGGAACAATGAAAGTAGCGAATAGTTCCCACTCAATTTTCAAGTTTATATAGTTGGATTGGCCTAAATTTCTAAGAAAACTCAAAATAACAAACAAGAATGGAGACCAACAAATCAACAATTTAAAACCTCTTATTTATCATGAAAAGTCACATGATCCAACAAAATATACTTACAGAAAAATAAGGTGGTTTTTGTGATCCTGAAAAGGGCTTGGTTCAATGAAAGCCATGAAACTGAATCATTCTCTTCCATCCGCCATTTAAAAGAAAATATGAAAAGAAACATGTTGCACTGAAGCCAATCATGAGAGTATAACGCCATGCACTTTTCAGGGTCTGTTTACCTGGACGTGGCGCTGCTTTTCCTGTTCCAGTGTAAGTATGATGCATCGCGATGAGGCCTGCATGGAGGTGGAAGACAAATTGGAGTTCAGTGTTATATAATAGCCAGATAGCTAAGATGAAAAGATAGATTAACAGCAGTTATTCAATTTACAAAAACATTAAAACTAAACCTAATTCTAATTAAATCAGGAAGAGAGATGACATAAGCGAACAAAAAAGGAAAAAAAAAAAAGAGAGAGATGATAGAAGCAATCAACAATTCATGGAAGTATCATGATAGTGTGAACTTCAGATAAAAGTAACATGACCAATCCAAAGCTATATCAAATGAGAAAGTCAAGGAAAGGATGAATATAGTAGCAGAAGGCACTTGAATGATTAGAGAACCAATCTGCAGTAATGAGAATGGCAAATTCAAACACAATGAAAAGCATATCTTTATTAGCATGCACAAGTGCCTAATCATTGGAAGAAAAGGGAGGGCTATCTCATGATTCTAATTCTACTTTGACCATCTTTACTATGGCGATTGGATTTGCAAAATGGAGGACTAGAATATAGAATATGTTATGATACAAGGATAAGTAAAATCTACCTTGGGAATTTCACATGAATTAAGGCAAACAGAATGGCAACTAGAATGCTGCAGAAACCTGTGGCAATGTAGGATAAGCCGAGGAAATTATTTTTGCCTCCCAGCCAGTTTGAAGTCGTCAGAACCAGTTTTTTCTTCCCACCAAAACTGTAAGTATTGTAGTTATTAGAAAGTTGAATCGTGATAACTTCATCAGCATCTATATCATTCTCAATCACACCATAAAGTTTCCGAAAATTGGGTAGTGCAGCTACACGCATCCAAACAATGAGGTCCTCCTGTTCGCTCAGCTGCTTCGAAATAAATCCAAATAGTGAAAAAACAAAAAGTATTAGAAATTTAGAGAGCATTTACATTTTAGCAGAGTTTAATTGAATAAAATTTTCCCTTCACTCCATTTTAAAGAGTTGGAGAGACTTTTTCTCCTAGGAATGTGTGCCTAAATAACAATGTTCAGAATGCGAAAACAGGAAGGAATTTTCATATAGCCATTCCAACTTAGAAGCATCATATGTTTTGTCACTCAATTTACCCCAATAAAGATTCTGAGATATAAATATAGAAGCAAACAAAACCTTCTGGATATTCCCTACTTAAAAAGTTGAATTACATGAATAAACTTTAATAGGTTGAAATACTCACAGGAATACTTGGATCAAGTTTTCCTCCACCAATTAAGGTATCATTCTGGAAATTAAATGGGTAAACATCATTGCCAAACTTGTGATCTCGGTCACTTTTCCAAGAAATATTCTTCCTGTTGACGTTTAACTTTCCAGCCTTGACATCAAATGTGAACGTATCATTAAACAAGCTCCATGCAATTAGCCCACAAGGTAAGACAGGGAGACCATTGCTCGACTCTATGGGTCTGCAGGAACTAGTGTCCTTGTACTGCAATCCATGAAGAAGCTGTCTATCACTTCTACTCTTTACATACCTGGTAAAATTTTGTCCACCAGTAGTAAACAGCAGAATTTGAGGTAGTAATCACATAGCTGATAAAAAATCTACAAAATGTTTTCCTACAAACTTAAAAAAAAAAGTCAGCTAGATTAAAAAAATGTACCTTACCTTCGATGATTTTGGTAATAGTTATCTAGTTCATAATAGACATATATTGGTGCTTTCATTTGGTTTCGTAGCTGCATAAGCAGTTTCGAGAATCAATTATACTAGGACAAGGAAATGAATAAAATTCTTACATACAATTAAGAAGATGCTCTAAATCTATTACAATTACAGATATTAACAAATTAAAATTGGAAATGTTATTCCAATTATTTGAGAAGTCTGATCGACATTTCAAAATATTGTGATTGTTCATAAAAGAAAGAATGCAAAAAATAAAAGCTATTGAATACTGCGTAAAACATGTTTCCAGAGGGAAGCCAATTTTAATACATGACATGGCACTCATTGTTACTTGTTGAGCCAAGAGGAAACTGATATAAGATCATAAGAAAAAAATGAATAAATAATTATACATCCAAAAAAATTAGAAGAATAAATATAGTTACTGTAGACAGGCATCTATCAAAAACATGCTTTTAAGTAGAACCAAAAATTCTAATTGATAAATATATCCCCTAAGCATCATAGAACAGAAAGGATTAGCCATAACTTTCAATTCAATAACAATCAGTGAACAATATAAAATAGCAACAAGTAGCAATTACCAAGGCAAATTATTAACTAACAAGAAAAGTGTCAAAATAGTCCCTTGACTCTTTGTAAGAGGTCATTTTAATTATAAATGTCTATAAATGTGTTAATTTAATCCCCACTCTAGTAATAAGAGCTGAAATAATCCCCATAGAGAACCATTTCAGCGACGATTTTAAGAGTTCGAGGATAAATTTGTCCCTTTAATAGACTTTGGGACTAAAAAGACCCCATCTAAACTATCAAGGGACTATCTTAACACTTTACTCATCAACTAACTAATAATCTAATTAAAATTTTAGAGTAAGAATAAAATTTATGATAAATAACAAGCCTGCAGTAGATCCTATTCAATAGTTATGGCTACCCCTTCATTAGAAACTCCAGAATCACTTATCACACATATATCTATGATGGAAAATTTTGATTTTTTGATATATATTGTATTAACCTAGGAAGCAAGTAAAATCTCCTTATGTTCCCTTCCAAATAAATTTACCAAAA
>NW_018220712.1:38411-40318 GCF_001263595.1 Phalaenopsis equestris
CTTCAACTACTTATAACAGTAGCCTCTTCAAACTAATTATTTAATAAAAATTTCAATATAAATTCGTTCAATGGTTGCCAAAACAAATTATTCATTTGAGGCTCAATTTCCTTTCATTCATATATAAGACCACCCTCATTATTCATCATCATCAACCATAGCCTCATCTCAACTATGTAGGTTATGTTCATGAATCCTCAAATTTCATTTATCCTTGCTGAAAACTGTCTACTCTTGAGTCAAAAACAAGCATTTCATAGCAAGATGTGACTTACTTACCTGCACCACATAATCCTGAAGAATTTTTTTTTTCTTAAAAAAAAGGCCATAACAGATACTAATCCCTGGACAACAAAAAGAAACTTCAAAGAAAGTAGGGATTTCAACAAAACAAAAAATAATCGAAAAAGAATAAGAGAAGTATTCACGGATCTTTAAATAGATTTCAGACGAAGGGAAAAGGAAAAGAGCACCTCTTGACCGCTTGGAGAGGAATAAGCTGGGTTGAGCTGCGCCGCTGGATCCTGACGAGCTTGCTCCATCCATTTCCATCAAATGATTAGATCCGAAGAAAACCTAACAGATCCATCAAAGACCCAAATCGCTCATCTCAAGTTTTTCCAACGTACTGAATTAACGAGCTAGAATCGGCACGGTGCGGATCGCTCGGCCGACTTCAGGTATGCATTTAGGTTCAAATTATCCCAATAAAATAATATTTGACTAGTTTAATTCTTTTTATTTATCATGCATCTATTTTGATAAATCTCTCTTATATTTTGTATTTAAATAAGTATCATCTAAAGTGCTTTTAAGATCAACTTATCCTAAAATTAAGATGAAAATAGGTGAGATGTAGAAGCCATGATCTCAATGATGATTGAAACATCCAAGTTTTTTTATTCTATCAGTAAGGTTATATTTTAAGGTTCGTAATTTGTTTGACCCTCGTGTCGAACATATTATGCAAATAACAAGTGCAAATTAGTAATATGATTACAGTTGAAAGAATTGTTGACAACGAGGTAGACATGCAAGGCATAAGCTTTCAGAAGTGGCACTTACTTGTTATCAACACTAATGAAAGAGACACGAGAACAAAAAAAGAAAAATATTTTAGATATGTGTCTTTACTTCTCAACCACAACAACCATTGTTAGCTATAAGAATTCTAGGAGAAAGGGTTTGTCTGTTGTCACCAACATCACCAAGGGATTGAGCAGGCAAATTTTTTGGATGTCAAGCTTGAATGCAAAACAAGGATACTACCAATTCAATTCTTAAGTGTATCATGCAATAAAGGGCGAACCTTGATTCAATCATAAATGTGTTATCCCTCACCCTTCCACTCGCTTACCATCCCCTAGACGCAGATATAACAATGATGATGGTAGTCATCGTTGTCCACTAATGCTTAAGAATTAAGGAAGAAATACCTCAATTCAAACTAAAAGATCAAACTAGAGATTTGAACTAATTTAGAATCAAATTGAAACATTAGATTTGAGCAAAGACTTAGGCCATTGCATCAGTATAAAATTTTGTGTTATTTCAGTCCAAGAAATACTTTGGGTGATATTTGGTTGAAATGCTTAGTCTTGCCAAGAGTCCTTTTAATGTTATCAAAGTAATAATGAATTCTCAATCTTTTCAAAATATTAAATAAAAGATCTATTTATGGGTGAGATATTTTGGCGATTTCAATAAGAAGAATAAAGTAACTTATAGATATTGAGACTGGAAAGAAGATAGCTCTTAGAAATTCTAACAAAGCATTACCAAAGATCACTATAAGTTACGGGGTGATTATGTAACACCTAAAATTTGAGAAACGGTTAAAATTCAACTGCTATGTAAAGCACCACCAATTTCATATTCTTCAAAATTCAATTGAAATAATTTTATAA
>NW_018220713.1:0-1427 GCF_001263595.1 Phalaenopsis equestris
CTAAATCCTCACATCTTTGAGGTTATTTGTGTGATCGTTTCACACAAATATTAGCCCTAAATTAATAAAATTTTCAGGATGAAACACCTAAATATTTCTCCTAAAAAATGAAGCCAAACATTAAGATAGCTTGGGAAGTCACCGAGGTTCTCCTCCGGATCCATGACATCCCCTAGTTCTTCCTCCTTTGGATTCTACAATAAAATGTTCCAAATTTGAACCAATCCCCTTTCACACCTCTAAGTCTGATTTTATTGAAAATTCCTACCCTTTGAAATTCCTTGAAGATAATATTTCCTAATTTTTATCGAGAATCTTCTTATGTGACTCTGGTCATTTAAGATGTAATTAACTATAGAGGCTTGCTCTTATTGGAAGCATGTCCGAACCCAGCTTAATATAAACCCTATTTAATCCTTTATATTAAATAGGGGAACTTGTCGGCAAATACAAAAGTTTCGCATACCAAACGGACGTCATACTTTCCTTAGTTTATTTCCTTAATATAAACCCTATTTAATCTTCTTATGTTTATCCTTCGAGATAGATACAGGATTTGAGGTATAGTGCTCTTTCATTTTAAAACTATAAAAAAATGGGGTCAGTTTAATTTCATACTTCACGTCCTTCCGAAGCGGGCGATGGGATTTCAATTCCGGCGACCGACAGCTTCTTACGAGCAACTCCCCACAAACCCCCGAAATAGCGCCGACACTTGTCTAGAATATCATAAATCCTCACTTTATCTTTAGGCTTTTGCACAATCATGTTGTACAATTTAAGCCCTAACTAGCTTTAGATTTCAAGGTCATCACTCATTATGACGTAAACCCTCATATCTTTTAAACTATTTGTATGACCATGTCATGCAAGTGTAAGCCCTAAATAATAAAATTGGCAGGATGATACATCAAGTAATATCATTTCTAAATTGAAGCAAAATAATAAGATAGCTTTAGAAGTCACCGGGGTTTTCCCTGGATCAATGACATCTCCTACCTTATGATCCCTGGAAACTGCTAATATGCATAGTACAACAATAAGTCAGATTATATTTCCATTTTAGTTCCTTACTTTGTAACAAAACCAAAAACTTGATCCTAAAGAAAAATAAGAATTTAACTTTTAATTTATATATATTGGGATACTACACAAGTATTTGTATCGTTATTAACTAAAATAGGACTTTTTTATTAAGACCCGAATATCGAACCCACAGGGAGAATATGCAAAATGCATTATTGAATAGAAAAATTTCTATTTTTAATAAGAAGATAATTATCTAAACTAAAGTTGATTTTTGCAGTAATGAAAATTTAAATATTTTTGGTATTTTCAATATTTTGATAGAATAATAACAATTTAAAAAGATAATTAGAGTTTTTGTAGAAGAAAAGCACTAAATATGAAAATATATTTCTTCTTAT
>NW_018220713.1:1572-7615 GCF_001263595.1 Phalaenopsis equestris
TACTAGCTCTCACTCTAGAGTTCCCTCGATTCCCTCCACCTGGGGGCTAACATCCCGTATCAAAACCTAAAACAATAAACCAAGTTGGGGGCTTTAACCCGTCACTTTAAAGTCCTCTAACTCTACACTCTTCAAAGATTATTTCTCTATTTGTTTGCACTCAATCATATGAGTTAAATTTTTATTCATACAATCTCATGTGATTTTTTCCAATTGTTAACTGAGATAATATCATCTCGGATCTTAAATGTTCTCACAACAGATCTTAAATCATTTTAAGAAGAAAGATAAAGAAAGCTACTAAGAATCCATGGAGAAAACAAAACCACACTTTAGTTTAAAAGAAGGAATCATTGTCAAACTAACAACAAGTCTCAATTAAAACCAAAAGTAGTCTCAAAACAAAAAGATAAAAACATATCTTAAGTCCTTCACCAAACTCTTGAAGTTCATTTGAATCTCTTCTCTTTATAATCACTGAAAATAAAATAACAAAAATGATAAAATAAAAGTAAAAGTGGTGCCCGAAAATCTCTCCGAACTAACTCCCAAAATGAGAATTTCAAAACTTTCCAATACTTTCAGGACCTCTTTCAAAGTCTCAATCCTCTTTCTTTTATAAATTTCCAAAAGGTGCATTGGTTTCTCTTCAAAAATATGTCCAGATTCGATGTATTTCCCCAAGAGATGCATCCTTTCATGATAATTTTCGTCCATGGTTGTTATAACCATCTATTAAGCCAATGGGTGCCTCAAAAACTTCTTCAAAATTTGCAAAAAACGACTTACTCTCCCAATAACTGCCACTGACGCTTAAGCGCGGGGCCTCTGGCGCTTAGGCGCAGCATTCTCTCCTTAACCGGTGCTTATGCGCCAAAACTCTTTTGCACATTTTTCACCTTTTTGCTCCAAATTTGATCCTTTTTCACTCCTTTAAGCATTTTCACCCTTTTTACCTGTATCTTCAAGAAAAACACAAAAATACCTTCCATTAAAGTGCAATATCTCAAAAATAGATATAAAAATGTGTCTAAAAACACTATATTTTAGGAAAACACTATATTTAAGGCGTATCAAAATCCCTCAAACTTAAAGTGTTACTTGTCTTCAAGTGGCACTTCAATCTTTAAAAACTAAATATGTATGATATGTATATGAGTTTCTTTAGGAGTTACTAAAATTTTGATTTATAAATATAGCAGTCTAATTTAGAAAAAATATTCAGTAAATGAGACCAACTTAAAGTTTAGAAATTCTTAAAGTTAAGAAAGATGAAAATATGAGTTTCTATCAAATTCAAAAATGTATTGTAGATTTTCCAAAATAAGAATTTAGTTCTTTTATTATCTCCACTTAGAAATTTTCATTAAAAATAATTTTACTTACTATATTATATCTATAAGCTTAAAAGTTTCTCAAGTCTTATACTTTAAAAAGATCAAATGTAGAAACAATTTTTGATTAGGCACTAATCCTCAAGCTTCTCCTTCCTAATTTTTTTTCCTTTTTTTTCTTTTTTTTGCTTTTTCTTTTCTTTTTCTTTTCTTTCTTTTTTTTTTTCTTTTCTTTTTGTAGCAAGGATTACTATATTTGGATAAGCCTTTAATGATTTTGAATTCCACTTCTCCTTTCATAAAGCAAAGTCTTGATATAAGTCTTTTACTTATAAATGTAATAATGGATTTGAAAATTATTTTAATAAAATAAATTTAAGTATTAAAAATAAAAGTCTAAATTATCTAAATTTTTCATAAATTTTCTTACTAAAGATAGTTACTTATATTAAACATTTTCTAATTTTAACAAAATTTTCTTACTTATTTCTAAATTCAAATTTTACTTCCCAAATATAACTTTATATACATAATCAATTTTCTTCTTTTAAAATCAAATTCACTTGTAGCACATTTGAGAACAAATAAAATTCTAATTTTGAAAATATTTTTCATCCCCCAAACTTAAATTTTTAACAGATTAAACAGTTTAGCATCAGATATATAAAAGCATACTAACAGGAATTTTTAAACCCTATTGATACAAGTATAAAACTAAAAACAGGAGTAAAATTAATTTTTGATCAAATTTTTTATATTTTCATTTCAATTCAACATGTAGAGATTCAATAGACTTTTAAGCAGTGGGTATAAACATAAAAGTAAACTAACACGCTAACTTGATTTCACGATCTCAGCATAAAAACAAACACACTAACATGATAAAAGAAAAATACAAGGTAGCAGTTTCAGAAATTTAAATTAAAGATCCAAGTTAGCTAGATTTTCAACTTTATAACAAATACAGAATTAAGTTAAGTTCTAAACTAACTAAATCACAAAACTCACAACAATTACTACCCTAGAATTTTAAAACAAACTACTAACTGACACAAACATTATAATACAATTAAAAATAAAAGTCTCACACATCACAATGTCTAAATAAGTACACAAGCATACATGTCTCAAGTCCAAAACTTGAAAACACATCACATCACAATTCTCACTTAAACATAAAAGTCCAAACCACATCACATAGTTCAAATCAACACACAGATGCAAATTTTTAGCAACAAGCTCGGACCACATAGTTCATATATTAAAATCATAAAAAAAAATCTCTCAGCTCTACTCTTCATCCTCTGAATCCCAGCTATCCCAAACGTTTGCAAGCTCATAATCAGGGTATCTAGGATATGGAGGAAATTTCACTCTTTGTTTACCCCTAATGAGGCTCTCCATAGATGAGTGAAATTTCTCTTCATAAACACTTTTTCTCCTATTATACAGATTAGTATGCTACATATTAGTATGCTCTGAAAAATGCTCTAAATTTTGTACTCTATTAGTGGTGAAATTAATATTATCCATCATCCTCTGCAATAATTGATCTCAGGTTACAGTAGACTCACCTCGAGATGTAGAAGCATGTGAGGTAGATGGTCTAGATGTAGAAGCAGCAGAGGTAGAAGTAGCCGACGTCTCCTTTCCATAACTCCAAGAAATTCCTCCTCTCCAGCCAAAAATTGAATGCTCAGAAAAGTCCTCAGATTTACCTTAGTGATGGGCTTTAGAGGTAATAATACTTCCTCCCAGCTATCATATTTAACTCCAACCTGCTCACACATAGAAAAGATCAAGGAAGCAAATCTCAGACCTGTAGATGTAATAGCTGTAGTAGAACAGATGATAGTCTGACAGATTAAAGCTCCAATGTTGATGAGTTTTCCCTCTTGAATACAATAGTTCAACGTCACTCTTTCTTTGATCACTTCACTGAGATGATTAGTCGAAAGCAGATGAGCGTAAATAAAATAGTGTCAAGCCTTTGAAGGTGCACATAACTTTGAAGTTAGGAAATTTACTCTCCTCTCATTGGTAATCTTCCAAAGTCCTCTCCTAATAGTTAAGTATGAAATAATCTTGTCTACTCTACTTCAGTTGGACTATAATTTGTATAAAAACATAAAGTATCCGGTGGTAAATGGTAAATGAGGTTGATTACCTTTGGAGTAAAAGGTCAAAAAGGGTACCAAATTTCCTCGAACCATAACTCGATTGTCTTCAACCTTAGGGAGATTTTCATAGAACTCCCTCACAACAGATATAACTGCCACAGCAGAAAAATAACGGAATTGTTCCCACTATCGGCGAACAATTAAATCTTCCACATCTCCACCCGGATTTCTAAAACATCACTCTTGAATCAGTTTGCATGATTGCAACGCATCACTATACCAATCTTCAGCTTTTGAACTAACAAATTTACTTGAATCAAAAGGGGCTTTGCCTTTGCTCCTCTTCATTCTTCGTACCATTCTACAAATTTGATAAATTTCAACAATAACTTCAAAAATCAAGTCTAAGCCACTAAACTACACTTCCTATGCACTTTCCATAGATTTTTCCTCATTTTTCAGCATGAATAGTGAATTTTCAAATTCTTCCAAATGTACTCAAAATACATGGTGAAAATCCAAAATTTTTTCATAGAAGTAAAGCTCTTACCTTAAGAAATCCAAATCTAGCAAAATTTTCTCGATTCCACCAAGAAATCTCCACTTAATGGTGTGCCCTAGCTCTCCAAAATCACGTTTTTGAGAGGTTGAAGGTGACGGGAGGATAAAAATGGCAATTTTTGGATCAAATTTTCACTTTTAACCGTTCGTAAACTGGTTTTCGTGAACCGACACTAAAGTGAGGGAAAATGGCGCTTAGCAGCCTGCCTCTCGAGTTTGCTCGCGCTTAAGCGCGAGATGTGGTGCTTAGGCGCCAACACATGATTTTCAAAAATTTTAAATTAAATTAAAATGCATTATTTGCTTAAGTAAGCCACCCCTAAATGGTCTCATAGCACTTAAATGACATAGAGCCTTCTTACGTCAGGAGAAAAGACATATATAAGAAGCAGAAGTGACCCCCCTTAACTCGTTTCCTGTAGGATAAATTTATGGCCCATGCATGAGGGAGACTTTTACCAGTTCACCTGTTACAGAGGATGAGACTGAGTTTCTTATAGAGCAGACACAGTTAGAAATTCCATATGAACTTTGTAAGGGTTGTCCGATGTGCAACATTGAAATTCCAACACAATCATTGACATGAGGAGCATTCGTGGAGTGCCCAAGACGTAATCTCCCTCACATGGATTACTACAGTTCCTTTGAATAATATACAACCACCAACACAGGGTGCCAAGAGGTAGCGCACCCAGATACAGAGTCATATATTCCACTCAATATGAAGCCAAGTCAGACATGGTTTCCCATGGATATTGAAATAAGGGAGCGGCCCTAACGACCGCAAAGTATTCCTATGGCAGAATTAGAAAGAATGAACAGAGTTAAGAAACAAGAATTTGAATTCTATGAATAAATCCAAGAGAAGTTTGGCAACATTTTGGAAGGCCTAGAGCTATAAACAAGAGTTTTCTCTGAAAATGATGAAATAAGAACTCTCGATTTTGTATTCGACTTATAGGACCAAGGTCAAGATGGTTTGTTAAGGAAGAAAACTTACTCAGAGCTGCATAAATGGATGCACGGGAAAGGCAGGATCACCATTCAGTGTGGTTTTTGCTACAACATTGTCGAAAAAAAGCTAGGGAACCCCCAGGTATCTTAAGATATGATGAAGTGGATCATTTGCCTTATGAGATAAAAAGGATGACTAAAAGGATGGTCAAGTGGAGCATACTACCAGCAGACTGCATTCCGAATAGCTGCATAATCAAAATTTCTTATCAAGGAGACTGTATTCCTCTGCATATTGATCACTGACCACGACTTTATATATACTTAAAAATATAAGTATTTAATATTGCTACTAAAAGATTGAATTCCTCAACAATTGTACCACAACTCAATAACAGTTATAGATTAGATAAACATGGACGTAATAAATATTCAGTAATTGTAAAGTCAAACTTATCAACGCAAGTATAGGTATCGCTCAAGTAATATAGGGCTCTAATGGAGTCTTAGATATCGATCACACAGGGAGTAAGATTAGAACTACGAACTAAGATTTTAGAAAAGCAATACTTTAATCACAATAATGAAGTTCAGTTTGCTTATCTGTCACTAATAGGCAATTGAAATAAATATGTAATTTAATAACTATTAAATAACTAATTATGCTAATGAAGGTTCAAATGTGACATTCAATATATAAGAAAGCATCATTCTCCTTGTGAAGAAATTATAGTGAATGGATAAAATGAATCAGTTCAAATTATATTGTGCCAAATAGGAGCATACCTATTCTTTACTCATTGGTCCAGGCATAAAGAACATTGATTAATCCTATGCTTGTTTACTGAATCTGCAGCTAGGCTGGGAGGATACCGGCTCTCACTTCGAAGCTCCCACGTTCCCCTCGCCTGAGGGCTAACGTCTACACTTCAGCACCCAAATGATAGGACCGAATTGGGGATTTTAGTCTGTCACTCTAAAACCAAATTGGGGATTTTATTCTGTAACGCTAAAATCTCCATTTTTATGTCTGATAATATTTTTTTCCCTATTTATTTGCACCCAACTTCCAAG
>NW_018220713.1:7952-8485 GCF_001263595.1 Phalaenopsis equestris
TCTCGAAGTTCCTCTAAATCTCTTCCTTTCTTTACAGCACACAGAATTCCACTTCGAAGCAGCAAGGAGGAAGAAATCTCTCACTTTCCCTCCACTCTTATAATATCTCAATGAATTCCTCACAATTTAGACTCTTTATACATTTTCACACTTCAATTCGGAGCCTCTCCTCCTCTCAGACCTTTCTAACATCCAGGACCTCTCTAATTTTTGGCCAAAATCTTCTTTTAAAGTTATGGATGAGTTTTCTAAAGAGTAGCCTAAGCATCCCTTCAAAATTTATCCTTATCCACAGCCTGGTTGGGCATAACCGCCGAGCTCGCCATCGGCGGTTCCCGTCGGTGGCCTCGAGGGCGCCATCGACGGACATTCTTAATGAATTAATTCTGGAGTCTCGGGAAAATCTCGCCGTCCGTGGGGTCAATGGCGCCGTCAGCGCCCTAGTTCAACTCTTCACATTTTGGTCCTTTTCTCTGCAAATTTGCTCCTTTTTTCTTCAATTCATCATTCCTGCAAAAAAACATCAAAAAAAC
>NW_018220714.1:0-395 GCF_001263595.1 Phalaenopsis equestris
TCATCACAAATTATTGACATTTAAAACCATATAAGGAAAAATCAATTCTTCACAAAACCAATTCTCTTTGTAAGGAGAAGGATAAAGAAGACTATTCAGAATTCATGAAAAGGATACGACAAAACACAGATTTCATTATAAAAAGTATGTTTACAAAACAAAGAAAGAAAAGAACACAACTTATCTCACACTATCCCTAAAAGTTCCCATTTAGTACTTTCTCTTATTGCAATCACACTCAATTCTCTCCTATAAATGCAATGAAGAAGAAATCTCTCACCTTCCCTCTCCTCTCTTAACCCTTTAACAACACTAGAAAAAAATCCTTTCTTCTTCAAATCCTTCCTCTTGCTCTCACACCACACACACACACACACTTTTTTGCCCTATACTTC
>NW_018220715.1:0-1180 GCF_001263595.1 Phalaenopsis equestris
AGTGGCGCATACGCTTGATGCACAAAAAATATATATATATTTAGACTCATCTTTTATACTCTTTTTTGGAGATATTGTACTTTAAAGGAAGGTATTTTGCATGTTTTTGGCTTAAGGCATAAGAAATGGTCTTTTGGTGAAAAAGAAACAAAAACGGTGCAATTTGGAGCTAAAATGAGCAAGAAGAAAATTCTGACCTAACACATTTTAATATATCTTTCTATGCTTAATCTACTTCTCACATATTTTTAAATGAAATTACACTTTCAATAAAGGTTTTTTTCATGCTTATTTTGTAGTTCTATCTGTTATGAACGCAACGCAACTGAAACAAGACAAAACAGAACTAAAATGGAGCCAAACGGAGCGAAATAGTGAAGTTTTTGCAGACTGGCATCGACGGCGCCCGAGTCCAGAGAAGCAACGAAAAAGGTGATAAAGGCGCCCAGACCGGTGCCGACGGTGGCCGAGACAATTATGGACTGATTTTTGGCGGGTTTTGATGTTCTAGAAGGATGTTCTAGAAGGCTCCCAAGTGATTCAAACACCCCATGAAGTGATTCGATGCATCTTGACAGTTGGAGAGGCTCTTAAATGAAGGGATGTGTCTCTTGGAGTTAATGAGTGGTTTTTAAATGAAGAGACGTGTCTCTTATAGTGATTCAATGAAAAGATCTAATTATTAGAAAATGTGTGCCTTATGTAGAAACTCAACAGATATTGAAAGATGCCATAATTCTGAATTTAGAGGACATTTCAGAACAAATAGAACTGCATATAAAATTTTACATCCTGTATTTTATTGGCCTACTTTTTTTAAAGATGTTACTGAATATATTAAACATGCGATAGCCTTTTTTTAAAGACGTTACTGAATATATTAAACGTGCGATAGATGTCAATGCGTAGGAAATATATCTAGAAGAAATGAATTGCCTCTAAATTACACATTGGAAGTTGAAATTTTTGATGTTTGGGGATTAGATTTTATGGGACCAGTTATGCCTTCATTTGGAAACTTATATATATTACTTGTTGTTGATTATATGTCCAAATGCCTAGATGTGATGCTTAAAGTGTCTCTAAATTTTCAAATAAGAATATTTTTACAAGATATAGAATGTCAAGAAAAAATATTACTGATCGAGGATCTCATTTTAGGAATAAGAGAATCAAAAAA
>NW_018220716.1:0-569 GCF_001263595.1 Phalaenopsis equestris
AGCTTGTGCTTCAATCCACTTAGAAACGCAGTCTATTGTTTCCAAATGAAGGAATAAATAGTCCCATAAAATCTGATCCCCAAACATCAAAGATCTCAACTTCTAGCATGAAATTCAGAGGCATTTCATTTCTTCTCTATATTTTACCTACTCGTTGACATCCATCATAAGTTTTTATGTATTTATAAACATATCTAAAGATAGTAGGCCAATAAAATTGCCAATGAAATCTAGCTTGTAAAATTTTATAAATAGTTTTATCAATCCTAAAATGTCCTTCGAAAATGTCTTCCAAATTCAGAATCGTGAAATTTTTGAATGATCAGCTCAGTTTCTTCATAACGTACATCTCCTCATAATAAAATCCTTATATTGTTTATATAAATAAGGCTCATCCCAAAAATATGCTTTTGCATCATGAATAAAATTCCTTTGTCGTTGCAATGTCAGCATAGGTGGCAAAATATCACTTACAATATAGTTAACAATATCAGCATATTATGATATTTTCCACTCATTAATATTCTAAAGTTGTTAATCATGGAAACTGTCTGTAATTTCATTGTCAG
>NW_018220717.1:0-958 GCF_001263595.1 Phalaenopsis equestris
TGCCCTATTCCCATCTTTATTCTTTGGGATAGGCAAAGACGCCCTATTCCCATCTTTACTCTTAGGTATAGGCACAGACTCCCTTCGGGATAGGCACAGACGCCCTATTCTCATCTTTACTCGTCTGGGTAGGCACAGACGCCCTATTCCCATCCTCAATCTTTGGGGTAGGCACATATGTCCTACTCCCATCCTTACTCTTTAGGGTAGGCACAGACGTCCTACGCCCATATATATTCTTTGGAATAGGCACAGAAGTCCTATTCCTATCATTACTCTTTAGGGTAAGCACATTCGTCCTACTCCCACATATATTCTTTGGGATAGGCACAGCCGTCCTATTCCCATCTTTACACTTCGGGATGAGCACAGACGTCCCATTCCCATCTTTACTCCCTGAGATAGGCATAGACGTCCGATTCCCATTTTAAATTTTATAGGAAGAGGATACAGACATCTGATTCTACAGTGCTTTGCAGTGGTCTAAATATCAAACTTTTGGTTTGAGGGAATAAGCCCTTTGATTAATTCAAGGCATCCCACTCCCATTCTTCGAGATCAGTTTAATACCACCCTAAATGCATTAAGGCATCCGATTCTCTTTCCATAATTGATACCTAAATTTCAAATTCCCATTTTAGGGCCAACACCTGAGTCTTCATTCTTATCCTTCAATGTACCTGAACTGGACAATCTGAAACCCACCTTTTAATCCCCAGCAAGAGTTCCAAATCCTTGATTGGGAACGAATTTTAACTTTCTAATTCCAAAGCGTAAACAATTCTCGCTAAGTTTTACTCTTTATTCTAGGTCTGTTAACTTAGAAATCTGTAAAGGTTTTGTTGGTCTCGTCGGTCAATGCCAATACGACACCACCCCTATTGGAGGTCCATTTGTTCACCACATTTTTGGTTGAGGTCTGATTTTTCCTCTTTATTAGCCTAGGATCTAGCCATAG
>NW_018220718.1:0-5113 GCF_001263595.1 Phalaenopsis equestris
AAATTGTGAAGTGGACTCCTGATTTTGATCTAAGTTTATGGTTCCCCTTTGGTTCTAGTTGCCTGGTCTTCCACTTCATTTCTTCAAGCTAAATGCTTTATTCAATATTGGAAGAGCATTAGTAACACCACTGAAAGTGGATGCCCCCACATATAACAAGGCTAGACCAACCCTTCCAAGAATACAAGTGGAAAAAGACATTACTCTCCCTGAGGTGAAGAGAATTTGGATTGGATCAGACCTTGAAGGGTTTTGGCAAGAAATTATAGCTGAGCAAAAGCCTTACTATTGCCAACATTGTAAAATGTTTGGCCACACAGTGGAGAAATGTTACAGGTTACACCCCCCCTCCAAAAGAAATGCTGGTAGGCATCAGAAGGAATCAGAAGTAATCCCATTTAAGGCCACAGAAATTATTGCAGAAGAAATAAACCTCAACAATAGAAATGAAAACACTCAAAGGATTGAAGAACCTTTCCCAATAACCACTGTGGATTCCTCATCAGTTGGTCTACTAGGTGAGCTGTCTGATTCCCCATCTAACAGAAATGCACTGGAATCTCCAATCAAATTAGTAAGAAAGGAAGTAAATGGAATTATAATGATCACTCCTCCATCCTCAATTCATGAGGATCTGGAGGTTCCTACTCATATAGAAATTCTTGACAAATTCATTGAGGATCATATAATTTATGGTATGAAACAAACAGTTGAAGATGATTGGCAAGTTCAAACTGCAAGGAGAAAGAAAAAACCAGTTATAAAAGTGCAGAAATTACAGCAAGGGGCTAACTCAATGCAGGCAGAAGGTAAAGCCAAAACAAAGAATGGTTCTCCTATCCATACCCATAGAGGCAAAACTAGATGAAGATCACAACCATCTCTCCATCCCCCCCATCCAATGATTAATCTTATTTGTTAGAATATAAGGGGGATGGAAACCCCCTCTCACTGAAAAGAGTTCTTCGCTGAATTTTAAATATAAGCTATGGTGGATAGCTATACGAACCTATGGTTCATAAGAACTATCAAAAACTGATTAAAAAGTTAATAGGTTTCAACCACTTTGCTAATACCAATAACAAAATCTTGATTTTCTGTAGGAAGGAAATTAATTGGAACATTATAACAAACCACTAGCGATTTGTTCATTTTTCCTTTAATATTAATGGCCATATGGGACATGCTACATTTATTTATGCAGGATGTACAAAGGATGATAGAAAGGAGCTTTGGAACTGTTTACTAAAGATCAGCAAGCAGATTAATAAACTATGGTTGGTGGGGGTTGACTTCAACCGCATCACCTCTTCTTCTGAAAAATCTGGGGGGAGGTCTCCTAGCTTAGCTAAGATGAACCCTTTCAATGACAACATTCATAGTGCTGGTCTTTTTGATTTGGGTTTTAAGGGGCTTGCCTTCATTTGGAAGAGGGGTGCCATCTGAGAAAGACTTGATAGAGTTTTGTTCAATGATAATTAGTTTAATCATTTCCTCCTCACTTTTGTCACTCACCTCAGCCTTGCTGGATCTGACCACAGGCCTATTCTAATTAGCATTACCTCCTTTGAACCTAACTATTCCCCTCCCCTTTTCAGATACCTTAACATGTGGTTTTCACACCCTTCCTATAATTCTTTCATTACTGATCTTTAGCAAGGTATCTCTCACCCAGACCCTCTTATTAAACTCAGTCTACTAAAAATTAAAATTGCCAACACACTTAGAAAGTGGAGTTGGGAGGCATTTGGTAATGTGCTCACTACAATACAAGATGTAGAAAATGAAGTGACAAGATTGGAGCATGAAGAACAGGAAAGTAAAGTGGAGGAAAACGATCTGCTCACTGCTCAAAATAACCTTCTCACTACTATTGACTATTAAGAAAAATTCCTTAAACAAAAGGCTATTATAAATGTCTTCACTGATGGGGACAGAAACACTAGATTCTATCATGCTTATATCAAATATAAGAGGAAGTGTAATACTATCCATGTTATTCAAAATGATGAGGGGAAGTGGTTACATGATAATGTTGAGATAGCTTATGATGCTATAATCTAGTACAAAAACTTGTTAAATCAAGTACAGAGTCATAGAATCCCTATCGATAAGGCCTACTTCTTAGTTGAACTGAACTACACAGCAAATCTCAATCTTACTGATATCCTATATGAAAGAAAAATTTTGGAGGCTATTAAGTCTATTGATAGCAATAAATCTGCTGGCCCTGATGGATTTACTACTGAGTTCTAAAAAAAATCTTGGGAAACCATAAAGTCTGAGGTTATTGCAGCTGTGGCTAGTTTCTTTCAATGAAACAACCTCCCCCATTATTTTTGTGCTTCCACCTATGTGTTGGTTCCCAAGTCTGATATTTAGCAAAATTGGAATCATTTTAGGCCTATTTGTTTAACCACTATCCTCAGCAAAGTTATTAGCAAAATTATTGTCAATAGGCTCCAGCCTCATTTTGATAGCATTATTAAACCCAACCAAACTACTTTTGTGAAGGGGAGATCTATCATTGACAATACACTTTTGGCCAAAGAATTACTACAGGATCTAAATAAGGCTTGCAGAGGAGGCAATTTGATTTATAAATTGGTTTTGAGGAAGGCTTATGATACTATAAGTTGGGAATTTATTATGGATATCCTCACTACTATAGGCTTTAACACTGATTTCTATCAACTTATTAAAAGATGGTTAAATAATAATGATCATTCTATACTCATCAATTGTAAAGGATAGGGTCCTTTACTGCTGCAAGAGGTTTGAAGCAACTGGATCCCTTATCCCCCACTATTTTCATCCTAGCTATTGATTATTTGTCTAGAATCTTGGATGCAACACTTCTGAACCAAAGCTATACTAGATATCACCATAAATCTAAAATAGCTATATCTCACTTACTCTATGCTAATGATATTATGGTTTTCTCCAGAGCCCATAAAATTGCTGTGAAAATAGTGTTTCAGACTCTTCAAAAATTCCAAGCACACTTAGGGATGTATTTTAATCATGAAAAATTCCAACTGATATTTCATAAGTATGCCTCCCCCAACTGCAAGCAATGGGCCTCCAACTACACTGGTTTCTCTAACTCTCAGCTTCCTATCAAGTATTTAGGGGTTCTGCTCCTTATTGGCAGAACAAGGCAAATACAATTTGAAGAAGTCATTAATAAGATATCATCTTTTCTCAATGGGTGGACTCAATCTTTTTTATCTAATAGGGGTAGAATTACACTGTTGAAGATTATTCTAACCACCTTTCCTTCTTATATTCTGCAGATGACCAATATTAAGAAAAGCACCCAAATCCAGTTAGAAAGAGCTTTTAACAGATTCGTGTGGTCAAGTCAGAGGCAGCAAATGCATTAGGCATTTTGGTAAAAGGTAGTTAAACCTCAGCTGGCTGGCGTTGTTGGTTTTAAGGGTTTACATCAACTATTTCAAATTAACTTTTGTAAACTCTGGATCAAGTTTATAACCCAAACTTCTTTGTGGGCTAAATTTATGAGGGGAAAATATTGTAGAGACCAATACCCCACACTTGTTGACAGGAAAACCGGGGATTCTAAAATTTGGGGGAAGATGTTGAATATAAGACAAACTGTTGAAAACCTGTTCATTTAGGACTTAGGAAAAGGAGAAATCACTTTTTGGCTTGATAATTGGTGACGTAAAGATTGGTTGTCTCCTATTACTAATTCCCCTAACCTTGATCTCAAAGTTGTTGATTGCTGCAAAGGAGATAAATGGTCTATACTTAAGCTGTCCAGCATACTGCAAGCTCAATAGTCAACAAAGTTGCAAGCATAAAATTTGATAGAAGCAAAAATGATAAAACTACTTGGCAGGCCTTCTCTAATTAAAGTCTCACCAAAGCTATCTACTCAAAATTTTTCTACTGGGAGCAAATGTCTTGGAGACACATCATTTGGAATAAATTTTTATCCCCATCTATGTCTTTTCTCTGTTGGAGGGTATTTCAAAAGCAGCTTTCCACTGATGACATTCTCAAATTGAAAGGCTTGAGGGGCCACTTTAAATGATGGCTTTGTCTGCAGGAAGAGGAGTCACTGCCACACCTTTTCTTTGAATGCAACTTTGCCCAACAGGTGTGGAACCAACTGCTGAAACACCTGAACATTGAAGGTAAATAGTTTACTTGGGACAGGCTAACCACCTGCTGGCAGACTTGGAATAAGAGGAATTATGCATCTATACCTCTAATTGTTGCTTGGTTTATCTGGATGGAAAGAAACAAGGCCAAGTTTGAAGATATATACCTAAGATTGAGAAGATAGTAAGAAATAGTCTTTCCTTCTTGCACAAGATGATCAAATTTAAAAGATTTCCTAATATTTCTAACTCCTATCCCTCTGAAAAGTCTGATCCTATTCAAATATACAAAGTATAGTGGAAACCTTCTGAACATCACACAGTGAAGATAAATACAGATGGAAGCTTCAATAAATCTGGAGTTGGTGAGGGGGGTGTCTACAAAAATCATCTTGGAAAATGCTTACATCATTTTTATACTCCTGTAATGACTGTTGATGTACTTGAATAGAACTAATTACTGTCTATTGGGCTCTTAATATTTCCAAAATGACTAGCTGGTATAATTTATGGTTAGAAGTGGATTCTACATCAATGATTAAAATTTTGAATTATGAGAAGGAAGTCCCTTGACATCTTCATATTAGATTAAAAAAAATCAAAGATCTAACCTCACAACTCAAGGTAATCTACAATTTCATATATAGGGAAGGGAACCAACCTGCCAATTGGCTAGCAAAGCAAGGTTTTAACTCAAAGGATTCTCTCAACTGAATTTTTCTTTTTCCCTTTTTATTATGTAGTTTCCCTTGTGTTACAGGGGCCTTTTGGTGCTTTTCAAAGCTTTATTTTTTTGATCCTTTGTAGTGCTATCTGTATTTTTGGGAGGTTGGTTGATTTCCTGTATTGAATTAACCTCTTCTCTAGTATATCTGGGATCTTGTAACATTTTATTATTCTAACATGTAGGGAGCCACTTATGTATACATATATACATATGTATACATATATATATATATATATATACATATATATATATACAT
>NW_018220718.1:5469-8136 GCF_001263595.1 Phalaenopsis equestris
TTCCCCATATATATATATATATATATGCTCCGCTCTCTGTTGCTCGCTCAGAAAAGATGGTGAAGGGTAGGCAAGGCCAGCGCATCAGGCTGTACGTTCGCGGAACTATTCTTGGATATAAGAGATCAAAGTCGAATCAGTATGAGAATACGTCTCTGGTGTAGATCGAGTGCGTGAACACGAAAGAGGAGGTTGGATGGTATGTTGGTAAGCGAATGGCATACATCTACAAGGCGAAGATGAAAAAGAATGGCACGCACTATCGCTGCATATGGGGAAAAGTTACTCAATCCCACAGCAACAGTGGCATCGTCAGGGCTAAGTTCAAAACCAATTTTCCACCCCAATCAATGGGCCGCAAAGTCAGGGTTTTCATGTATCCGAGCAGATATGAGGTGTAAAATCTCCATGTGCTGTTGCGGTTGAAGCTGTGGAGGCTTTTGATGTAGCTTTATATTAAAATTGCAGAACTCTTTATTTTAAAATTTGTTGCCTACTGTTTGCTTAAACCCCCCTTCAATCTCTTATTTTATGTTTATGGTTTTTTTTGGTCTCATGTTACTTAATGCTTGTCAGTTACGCAGATATTGGTTTTATCCAAATTTAACTTTGGAATTTCAGTGCATTTAGACATTGAGACATTCAAATTAATATTTTTTATGACTGGGATTGAATACAGGAAATTACAAAAGTTTTAGGTATTTATTTGAAATTGATACGGAAGTTTCAAGTAAATAATGTACGAAGAACATAGTGCAAACCACCTTATTTATGCTGTTTTGGATGTGATGTAAAAGATTTACATAGGAATTAGGTGCTATGAGCATTATAATTTCCTCCCAAGCATAAATGATTTGAAAATATTATAGTTATATGATAAATTTAAAGGTCACTTGTATAATTAAGGAAAATATTTTATTGTTATATTTTGTGGTGGAGTTATGAAGTTATTGCTGGAAAAACGATTGTTTTATATAAGTAATTTGAACTCTAAAATGTCTGGAGCACAGCACAAATGTTGGTAATGAGAGTATATAAAAAATTTTGCACATTAGTCTCCCATGGTAACGATAATCACTAAAATACACAATTATCTACAGAGAGGATTGCTTTTCTTTAACATCTGAAGCAGATTTATCATCTTGGCGTTTGTTGGAGTTTTTGATTTTTCTCAAAGCTCCTCTGAGTCCCAACACAATAAACAGATTTGTGAGAGTAAGCAACGACTCAGCACCGCCATGCAGCCAATCAACATTAGCTAATGAGGTTCCATACTTCAGCTTAGCTGCAACAGTGCAGCTTCCTTCCAAGTTAGAGAAGAATATATAAAATAGGGGCTTTTACATACAGACCATTCAATTCTTGTGTATTTGCATATCTAACACCTAAAATTTTAATTATTACATGTATATAACCCAAATCTGTCACATCACATAAAAAAACATTGCCAATTCTAGCTTTAAAAAGGTGAAATACAGCTTTTCATGGCTAGGGAAGATGTCATGTTTGTAAAAATTGTGTTAGATGTGCAAATACAAAAGAATGGAGCGGTATGTATGTAAATCTTCCTATAAAATAAAAAAAAAATGAATCAAAGTAGGGTTCAGAATAAGGAATTTTACCATAAATGCCAGCGGGTACTGAGTTGATCAACAAGAAGCCATGGAACATGAAGGGGAAAAGGTTAGCTGATGTAAAATAACAAAAAACAGAAAAAAAAAAAAAAGACAAATAATATATATATATATATATAGATCTACTAAAACTCCGTAAGGATCTTCGAATCTCTCTAAAAAATATTGATGTTATTTATAGCATACAGAATGAGTGAACAAAGTCAATACTTCCTTTAAACAAACAAAGGGTCGATCTTATTGTAGGTTCAAACAATCAACAACCTCCATTTGCTAGAACTTGGTGCTTTTAATGTCACCTCTTGTGGGGTAGGTATTGCACCAATGCCTTCACGTGCATTTTGATGTAATTTTCTCTTAAAACCCTAAAAAAAATACTCTCTTCTCTCTCACACCAAAACCTCTTTCTCTATCTCACACCCCCCTCTCTCTTCTCTAGACTTCTCTCCTTCTTAATTAGGGCCCAAAAGGAATTTCAAAATTCCCTCCAATGTTTCCCCTAAAAGTCACACTTTTGTTGCACCAAGAGATAATTCCTTTCATCCAAGAGACATATCCTTTATTTGAGAGCCTCCCAAAGTATCTAGATGCATTGAACCACTCCATGAGACGTTTGAAATGTTTAGAGCTTTCAAATACTACTAAAAAATAGTCACGAACCGACTAACTCCATCTTAGTTCATCTCTGGAGCTTCTGTGCTAGCCTAATGAAGTTTGCGCTTTTCTCTAGATTTTGATGCTTATGGTGCCTCTAGCGTGGCTTAATGAAGTCTATGCTGTCTCTGGATTATGGTGCTTCTGGCAACAATCTGGTGCCTCTAGAGCCGCTTGTCTATAAAATGGCACCTCTAGCGCCATCTTCTAACGCTTCTGGCACCATATCTTGAGAGAATGGCACCTTTGGCACCTCTGGCGTCAGGATCACCAAAATCTCCATTTTGGCTCCAAATTTCCTCTTTTCTGCTACTTTTTGCTCCAAATGCCTAAAATTTATACATCTGCAATAAAAATATTAAAATATCATTCTTTAAAG
>NW_018220719.1:0-661 GCF_001263595.1 Phalaenopsis equestris
TCTCTCTAGATAATTCAGATTCTAGATCAATATCTTCTATGTTACCCTTCTGTTTCAAATTATCTTCCAATTCTTCAGAAATTTCTTCCATTGAACTTTCAATTTCATTGTCCTTATCTCTCAACTCAAAGCTATTTTGAAACAAATCCTTAAATTTTCTTCTAAATATCAGTTCAATAATTTTAAATTGCTCATAATTCATTTCCTTAGGATTTATCTCAGATTCACTAGGTAAAATCTCTGGAGGGTAAATGTTAATTGCATTAATAATCTGCCTCAACATCAAAATCTCATTCATTTTTTTCGTATACCACGGAATATGCCATTCAGTGACTTTGAATAACTCTTTCATAAGAGATCTTTTACTGATTTCATCATTCAATTCACGTTCATCTTGTGATTGAGTCGAATATGAAGATATAGAGACTAGTGGTGTAGATGAATTCACCAAATAGGTAGGCTTTAAAATTGTATGAGGTAAAGTCATTTTAAGATCATGAGATTTTTCAATATATGGATTTAAAAGTTTACTATTTTTGGTAACGTCCATCGTTTCACACCTCTCCTGAACATACATACAGTCTTCTTTAAACAACATTTTAGACTCATCATGAAAGCCCATTTCGATCTCATCTGTTAACTTACTCTCAAAACTTTTCTG
>NW_018220719.1:924-2631 GCF_001263595.1 Phalaenopsis equestris
TCCATAGGAAAGATAAATTTATCCACTTTAACAAGCACATCTTCTATAATCCATTTTGGATAAATGATAGACAGATCAATTAACTGAAGAGTTATAGTAGTGGGAGAAATATCGGCTAAACCTAACCTTTAAATATAGATAGAGGCATCACATTAATGCTCGATCCTAAATCACATAAAGCTTTTCCACATAATTTATTTCCAATTACACAAGGAATTGTAAAGCTAAAATGATCTTTAAGTTTCCGAGGAAAATTTTTCTGAAGTATAGCGCTGCACTCCTCACTTAGTGCAACTGTCTCGCAATCCCCAAATTTCCTTTTCTTGTTTAATATCTCTTTCATAAATTTTGCATAACTTGGCATCTGTTTCAAAGCTTCAGCAAAAAAAATATTTATCGTAAGCTTCTTAAGTACGTCTATGAACTTTGAAAAGTTTTTATCCAACTCATGCTGTCTAAGTCTTTGAGGAAATGGAGGCGGTGGTCTTTTTAAATTGATTTTAGTTGGAGATATTAATTTTTCCAGATCCTTAGAAACATGTACTTCAAGTCTTTTAGTTTCCTTTATTTCTCTCACAATATTTTTCTCTTTTCTAACCACATCCTCTATCTCTCTTCCACTTTTTAATTGGACAGCTTCTACTTGTTCATTAGTTGCTAGGAAGTGTTCCTTGGGGTCTATTGCTAAGTGAATTAGCAATTTGTCCCAGTTGATTCTCTATGTTTCTAATCGCAACATTTTGACTTTGGAACTGGTTTCCCATTTGCAATACCACTTCTTCTATAGACATCTTCTTATCCTTAAATTGTTGATCATTGCTAGAGTCCGATGGATATGAAGGTCTATAGTTGGTGTTACCCTGATTATTCTAACTTCCATTAGGATTTGCATGATTATTTTCCCATTTATGGTTTCCATCGTCAGTAGTATGATTCCAGTTAAAATTAGGATGATTCTTCCAACCTGGGTTGTAAAAGTTAGAGTACGGGTTGTTTATGGTGTTTAAAGCATCATATGATAAGTTAGAATCAATCATATGCCCTAATGAACTTTCCTCACTTACTGAAGCTCTCAATTTAAAAAGAATGTTAGTAAAACTAATTTTTGGTAAGGCTTATCCTCGAGTTTCTCCTCGTTATGTTTTTTTTTACATTTAAACCTTTTTTTCATTCTTTAAAATGAATATTTCAAACCTACGCATAATTTTTTTGAGGATTACTATATCTGGATAGACCCTGTAATAATTTTGAATTCTACTGTAATCTCTCTAAATTAAAACACTCCACATTCCTTTTCTTTTTAATGCTTTAAATGTTTAAGTAGTATTAGGGAAAAAATTTTATGAAAGCTAAACTCTTGTTGAATATACATCTAAGTGCATCAAATTTAACAAATATCTACTTCTTTTTAAAAGTAAAGATAGTAATCACTTTTTCATAAGCTGTTTTGCAAATTATACTTAGCACTTGTTTAACTTAATTCAGATAAAGTTTGAATTAGTTAACTATATTTCTCTTTTCTCAAGATTATTATAGGTTTAAATTCATCCCTACTTTCCTAAAGTTAACTAAAAACAACTATTTACATTTAATTCACTAAGTACAAATTGTCTTAAACACCAAGCGATTCTTCCCCCAAAACTTAATTCCCAACGTTTATAATAATTTGAAAATGAATTCAGATGGGGACAATAATACTTCCTACAA
>NW_018220720.1:0-244 GCF_001263595.1 Phalaenopsis equestris
CTCAAACACATCTTTTAGGTATTTGTACAATCGTGTTGTACAATCTAAGTCCTAATTCGCCTTAGAACTCCAAGGTAGTCGTTTGTTACGACTTAAATCCTCACATCTTCAAGGCTATTTCTGATGTTTGCTTCACACAAATGTAAATCCTAATAAATAAAAATTGCAGGATGAAACATCTAAATGATTTCTCCCAAATTGAAGCCAAATAATAGGATAGCTTGGGAAGTCACCGAAGTTTTTT
>NW_018220720.1:831-2489 GCF_001263595.1 Phalaenopsis equestris
TATTGGGCGATTAAATAATTCAATTATAATTGCATATACCTGTAAATTTGGGTGTGAACATGATGCCATTAGCTAAAAAACACACATAATTTAATCCTCAATAAAGTACAAACATAAAGTGATTGTAATTTCCTGTCTGAAAAGAAAAGAAAAAAAAAATAGAATACATCGACGCAGACTGGCGATACAAAATAAAGCTCCTGTTTCAAGAAAGAAAAAAAGACCAGATTTTCAAAACTTTGACAAAATTCTACTCCATGAATTGTGTAAGAAACAAAAGGTCGGACTTGACAATCATGAAGCCCTTAAATTACATGATATACCCTGAAAAGCATACTCAATAAAACAGCCGAGGGGAAAGCAATATCACCTGCACATAGAGATTTTAATGATTAGTCAACCTGAATAATACCTGAATAGGTCGGGCTGACAACATTAAATCAAGCGCTTTATGGGAGCAACCCATAATTATCTTTCTTTTTGTTGCAACTATAGTATTTTTATTTGAAATTATCGTTAGTTTGTGGTAGTGTTTAACTCTACTACTCTTATTTACCCTTGAATCATCATAAAAATTGTATCCATAGAGAAAAATTTGAACGCATTCGGACTAGAGCGAATTGTGCAATTTTTTCCTAGGGTGCCAACGGCACCATCGACGCAGCCGACGGCGGGTTTTTCCTGAGAGTCCAAGTAATTAAATTCTAAAGGTTCATCGACGGCGCCCTCGACGCCGCTGAGGGAGAGACATGTGGGATGGCGGTTTTTGGAGTTTGAATGGATGGTTTTTGGCTGTTTTACGGGGGAGTTACTCCTTTTAAACTTAAAAATTCGATTTCTAAGTTCATATTTCCCCAAAAATGAAGTGAAACTCCACCAAATTCATCCCTATGGCGTCCAATTATCTTGAAAACCATAGAATGCGAGTGTTCAATCGGAGAAAGTTCATTAGTGCGAAAGCACACTGAATCTTTAACAAGGTACTGACAAAGAAAAGATTAATCAAGTAATGAGGATTCGTAAATCGAGGATTGAATAATCCGTCGATGACAATTGAAGAGATGATTGTGCAGCAAAGCTGGGAAGTGTTGTGCTACTCTACAGCCGCCGTTGTTGTTCCTGTGGTGAAGAAATTTTATGCTAATTTGCATGGAATCAACCAGGCAAGGTAGATGGATAACTTTTACTCCTGCACAGATCAATGGGTTATATATGATCGAGAACATTCCTGTCTTCCTTTATTCCAACTTCTTTCCAACAAGAAACCTGATAAATGAAATTTACCAATATTTAATGGACGAAACTGAAGATTGGGAAATGAGAGAAGGAAAGTATGTTAGTTTTTCTGCGACACTTCTAAACCCCGTTTTGAAACACTAACACTTCTTCATTTCTGCAAAACTATTACAACACTTCTTCATTTCTGCAAAAAAACTGTTACTGACCATGAGGATCCGTAAAGTTTCTAAGGAAAGTGCTATTCTGAATTACTGCATCCAAATGGGACTGCCAATTGATATTGGATCTATAATTGTGAAGTCTGTTTTGGGGTTGATTGTTCATGGTTCAAGTTATGGGCTTGGACATCCTTCTACAATTTTTTTTTACTTTGCAGTCAGTTCCAAGTATCTTATGCAAATTAGGACAAGGCACATCTA
>NW_018220720.1:2560-8485 GCF_001263595.1 Phalaenopsis equestris
ATGGTGGATCAATGGTCTTAGAATTCACTGCATAAATAATCTTTAGTTCCGGACAAGACACTAATGATCCTGCGCAGAATCAAAAAATTTGAGAAGGAGGTACTAATGTCTTGAATTCAATTAAAAATATCTCTGATTTCATTGATCATCTAGACTCGAGGATAAAAGAACAATTTGCTCACTCTGGACATATCGAAGATAGTTTGATACGGCTGATGAGAATGATGAAATTGATAGAAGAGGACTCTACTAAAGAATTTCCATACCGATCATTTTATAATCTCTTCGTTCATGTGTAATCAATGGGTGATCTCAGAGGAGAATCTTGCACTGAATTTGAAGATTAGTAGATTTACCTTGTTACCTGTTTGTCTATGTGTGTAATTTGGTTTGAACTTTATGTTTGTTTTACTTTAAAATTTTGCTTTTAGATCTCTTTATAGTTGAAACTGAGCATAGGATGTTTGTTTTCAGCATTTTGAGTAATGTGGCTTTGATTGCGGAGCTGAATTGATGTATTAAGGTTGAGAAAATACCAAACTTAGGTGTGTCTTGTAACGTATATTGTAAACCTTGGAATTTATATATAATTGTGATGTTTTGTGTTGTGAATGTTTATTTGTGATAAGTACATCATTTAATCACTTAAAATTATGTCTATAATGATTGAACGGATATCGTTGAGGCTTGAAATTGATCAAAATCGCAAAAATCCAAAAATTGAATCAGTTCAATAGAGCTCGCTGACGGCGCCCTTGACGACGCCGACGACGGACTTTTCTCGAGACTTAGGATATTAATTCAATAGAGCTCGCTGACGGCGCCAAAGCCCGCCGAAGGCCCGATGGCGAGATCCCGAAAAAACACCTTTAACCGCGATTTTGACCAGTCAACCACCACTATTCATCATCCCCTTCCTCTAAAAAATGAAAATTTTGACCTAGGGCTTGATAGATCTTTGATTTATGGGTGATTTCAAAGCATGTAGACACTGGATTTGATCATCTTTTGGTAAGAGCTTCACTCCAAACTAAAAATATTTGATTTTTACCATGAATTTCTTCCACATTGAGAAGATCCAAAAAATTTGAGAATGTGCAAAATGAGAAGATCCAAAAAATTTGAGAATGTGAAGAAAATATTGGAAAGAAATTCATGGAATTTAGTTTTGAACTCTTAGAATGACCCTTGGAAGCCATTACTTGCATATTTGAAGTATATTTTGGAATTTTTCTATTATTTTGATTAGATTGAAATGGCTCCACGACCAAAGAGGCGACTTGAGTTTGACGAGTCTCGCTTCGTCAATGCAAGGCTCAATCGAGGTTTACTTCCGTGTTTGAAGGAAATAAATGTATACAAGATCGAGTTTTTAAGAGTCTGGGAGAAGAAATTGAACGAGTTATTACCGAGCGGAAGTGAGAAAACTTCTATTACACCACTAATAAGGTTGTTGCTAATATTGTAAGAGAATTTTACCAACGTGTTCTATTATGAGGACGGAATCGTTCAAGTTGGGGATTTTTTGTTGAATTTAGTGTCGCCTGCATTAACTCCTTTTACGAAGTCCCAGACTCCTATAGATGGCATTATGAAACCTTTAGTAAAATGGAAGTCCCGCTGAATGATGTGATCAACTTTCTCACTGATGGGAAAGGAACATGGAAAATAAAGCAACAAGAACAGGTAAATTTTTCTGCTTTCATGTTGAATGTCACATCTAAAGCGTGACATTATTTTATTTCCTCTACTCTGTTACCGACCTATCACCATAGTGAGGTAACAAGCGATAGAGCTATTCTAAATTTCTGTGTTCAAAATAATCAAACTATAAATATGGGGAGAATTATTTATAAGAATATATTGACTACGGCAAAGAGTGAATCAAGTGGAGGTCTGGGACATCCTGGCGTCATTTATGCACTTTGCCAACTTTTTGGAGTTGAAGCTGGAGATGATGAAGAATGTGTTTACCTTATTAGTGAAGCTAATTTAAAGACATATGAATCCCATGAAAAATGAAGAACTAGGAATAGGAGTCAAGAACCTTCTACTAGTCGAGATATTCCCTCTACTAGTTATGACCTTCCACCTTCTAGTTCCCGTACCTTCACCAATTTAATGAATGAGTTGACCTTACAGCGAAAGAGTGAAGAGCTAATAAATGAAAGGATTGGACGTTTAGAACGTTGACAAACGTTGACATGATTATGATAGTGAGTACCTTCAGAGGCATTCTGATTTTGAGATAGCTTACTACGAAGCTTAGGCCCGACACTACAGAGGTGAGCCTGATGTTACTTTTGCTGAATGCCCCCAATATACTCAGTATCAGCCCACAAAGATATAGTTTGGGAAAGACAAAGATATAGTTTGGGATTTTTACATTTGATAGCAATAGATGTTTTTACTGCACCATATTGCATCAGGATAATTTTTGTAATCCTTAAACTTGATGTTTTTATGTATGAATAGTGAATTTAATTTTTATTTTTTTTTTTGTAATTTTTGTAAAAGAAATAGATGTTTTTATGTATGTACTTTCATTTTTATTGTTATGTTGTAATTGGATAATTTTTAATTATAGTTATAATTGTTTGGTGTGGTAGTTGAAATGGTGTGGTAGTTGAAATTTGTGTAGTTGAAATTTGTTAAATTGTATTGTGATGTAATTTTTATTTTGCATTAATTGTAATTGTTTTGTTTAGTATTGTGGATGTGTTAGCAAAATATTGTGTTTTTATAATGTTTAGTTTTGTACTTATTTCAAAATTTCATTACCCAACAAATTCTCTAATGATTTATACGTATAGAAAGCTCCTAATGTTACAGCCAGGTGAAGTTGAAATTTTGAGAAGGACTGCGAAAATTTCAGAATGATGAAATTGCCTAAAATACTGAGTTATGATTTATATTTAGAATTTTTTTGTCCACCTGTACCTTTTCATATTGAAAAATTTAAGTTTGGGGGAAGGAACAAAAAGTTTAACTATTAGATGTTCTCAATTTAAATATTTTTAAAAATTATTAATATGATTTTATATAGTGAATTTAATTCAGGTAACTATGTTTTGTAGATATTTAAATATGATGGTAGATTTAAAGGAATATTTTTGTAATGAAAATCAGTTTTGTAGATTAAGATATTTAGTATAAGAGAATAAGACTATAGTTAACTGTTTAAAGGAAACTATATTTTGAGGTATTAAGAATCTTGGAATTCATTTGAGAAGAAAAGATTGGGGCTCAATGATATAAAATTTATGAAATATTTATAAGGTAAAGAAATGCTTTGAGTTTCAAATTTTGGGCAAGAAAGGTGATGTTCAAAATCATTAAAGGCTATCCAGATATAGTAATCCTCACTTGAAAAAGGAAAAAGAAAGGATTGACAACAATCCCTGAAAAGACAAGAAAAATATATAGGATTGAAAGCAATCTGAATGAAAAAGAGAAAAGAAAAGAAAAAAAAATGAAAGTGAGGAGAAGCTTGAGGAGATGCCTAATAAAAAATTGGCTTCACTGGACCTACTTAAAAGGAAAACTTAAAGGAAAAAGGAAAACTTAAAATACATTCCTGAACTTATATTTATGGGTTAGATCTTTTACCAGTGGTGTTCTTATGAAGTTCCTATCATTTGAATATTTTAAGTGACTTAATATTACAACATATAGTCATTCTTGAAATGAATAAAAAACTAGAACTCCTAAACTTGATGACTAGATAATCTTGTAGCTACAAAGTTAATTTAATTACTTGAATTTTTTTCTGAAAATATCACTATGGTATTTATCTAAATCAAACTTATAGTATTACTGAATTAAAACTTTACTACAATAGATCATAACTTTTATATAATACTAAATTTACTTGAGGAAGTTAAGTTTGGGGCATTTTGACCAAAGAAAAATATGTTGAAATTTTCATGCTTATTTTATACTGTTTTTGATGATATTTCACTTTAAAGAAAGGTATTTTTCATGTTTTGTTGTAGGAATGATGAAATAGGGCCATTGGAGCAAAAAGATGCAAAAAGGAGCAATTTTGGAGTGAAAAGAGCTAAATTGCAAAAGAATTGAACTAGGGTGGCGACGACACTATCGACCCCACCGACGAGTTTTTCCCGAGACTCCAAAACTCTCGAGCCCGCCGACGGCTCTACAAAGGTATGCTTTAAGCTCATTTCTAATTTGCCTCGAACATCATTGTTTCACAAAGTATCCATGCCACGTTAATGCGTGTAAAGGTATATTTAGCATTTTAAAAGTAAAAATGATGCTATTTTTAATATGATAGAAAAGATTTGGGCAGTATAAATGTAACAAACAAACAATAGGTGCTAAATATGTAAATACATAAGTATTGGGTAATATGGAAAAAATATGATGTTTGCTTAGTCATACACGTGGTTTAAACTTATGTCTTGAATTTGATTTGAAGGCGTAGAGTTAACTAATTTTATAAAGTATTTATAGGTTTATTGGGCGAGAACCAATATTTGATGGCCCACATGGTTTTACACCTTATTAAGTAAATAGTTGAAAATCATGTCAATTTGAACTCACAGTAGATAAAATTATTATGTAAAGAATTTTTAAAGATTAAGTTGGGTTTTGCCATTTAGTGGCCTTTTTTGGTAAATATATACCATCAATTCTTCTCTAGAAGAGTGTATTTCTCAACTCTTTACCTTCAAAAAGAAGTAATTCACTCTCATTGTTTCTAAGGATAACTAGATTTGCTAGAGAAAGAAATGTCTTCATAATTAATAACATTAAAAAGTGTAGCAACTTGAAAAGCTTAACTAGGTCTCACAGAATTGGTATTATATATTGTTAGAATAGAACCCTAGGTAAATCTTATTGAAGCAAGGAAGAATATAAATACTCATTACTAGATATACTAGTAAGGAAAGAAAAAAAAAAGAACAAAGAGAAAAAAAGAAAGAAAATAAAAACAAAACAAGGAAATTAATACATAAATTTGTATATTAATGTTCTAATATTCTAATACTACCCCTCAGGTTGAAACATAGATGTCAGTCATGTTCAACTTGAATTTGAAATCATTGAACTGTAGACGAGAAAAGTTCTTGGTGAGAATATCTGCAATTGACCACCAGATGATCCAAATACACTGACGACGAGATTTTCCAGAGACTCCAAATCAATTAATTTAGAAGGCCCAAAGACGGCGCCCTCGAGGCCGCCAATAGCGAGATCGGCGGTTATTTTCAAAGGTGCATTGAATGTGGATGATTTTTGGAGGGATGCTTAGGCAACTCTTAGGAAAATGCTTCTACATCCTTAAAGGGACATTTTGGCCAAAAATTGTGGAGGTTCCGGGAGAGTTACAAGTGTTTGGAGAGTCTAGAGAGTTTACTTTAGGGTTAGATTATGAGAAATTCTTCGAGAGATTGTAAGAGTGGAGGGAATGTGAGAGATCTCTTCTTCCTTGTCGCTTTGAAGAAGAATTCTATGTGCTGTAAAGAAAGAATGAGATTTATAGGAACTTCGAGGAGTTTGCTTGGGGAGGAATTAGAGATAAGTGTTATTTACTTGTTGTAGTTTGTATGACTTTGCTTTTATATATGAATTCCGAGTTTTGTTGTGTCTTTCCCATGAGTTCTGAGTAGTTTTCTCTTACTTTCTCCTTGTCTTGAGATTTGTGAAATGATGATTTGAATTGGTTGAGCCATGAAAATGTTAAAGAAGTTGTGATGATCTTTTCACTTTGATCTTAATTTACTTTTAATCTGGCCAATTGATTTGTTAAAATATGTTGAGTTTTACAACTAAAGTGAAGATAACATCCAAGATTCAGGGAGGTCAAAGCCCTTGGAAGTTGGGTGCAAATAAATAGGGAAATAAAATTATCGAACGTAGAATTGGAGATTTTAGAGTGACAGACTAAAATCCCCAATT
>NW_018220720.1:8634-46817 GCF_001263595.1 Phalaenopsis equestris
TTAGTCAATGTTCTTTATGTCTGGACCAAAGGGTAAATAATAGGAATGCTCCTATTTGACACAATACAATTTGAACTGATTCACTTTATCCATTCACTATAATTTCTTGACAAGGAGAATGATGCTTTCTTATATATTTAATATCACATTAGAAACTTTATTAGTATAATTAGTTATTTAAGAGTTATCAAATTTACATATTTATTTCAATTGCCTATTAAAGATATATAAGCAATTTGAATCACATTGTTGTGATTAAGTATTAATTTTCTAAAATCTTAGTTTGTAGTTTTAATATTACTCCCTGTGAGATCGATATCTAGGACTCCATTAGAGCCCTATATTACTTGAGCGATACGTATACTTGCATTGATAAGTGTGACTTTACCATTATTGAATATTTTATATATACATCTTTATTGAATCTATAACCGTTATTAAGTTTTTGCTGTCGTAGCTGAGGAACTAAATCTTCTAGTAGCAGTATTAAATACTTATATTTTAAAGCATATATAAAGTCGTTGTCATGCATCCTCTTACATTTATTCTCAATGTGTCCAAAACCAGCTGGTAACTTGGAGTAAATCCATCTTGGGGAAGTTTCTCTCCCCTCCCATGTCCTTTTTTTGTTGGAGACTCTTCTTAAAGCTACTACCACTTGATGACAACTTCAAACTAAAAGGTCTAAAGGGACTTTCATGTTGTCTACATTATAGAAGGGAGGAGGAGCAAGTTCAACATGTTTTATTTAATTATCCCTTTGTACAAGAAATATGGGATTTGGACTTGCACCATTTAAAGATAAACACATTGCATCTTTCATGGCACAACTTCCATTTTTGCTGGAAGGACTAGAATCAAGTTTAGCTTTTTATCATTCCTTACATTGTGGCTTGGTTTGTTTGGATGGAAAGAAACCAAAGTGAATATGATTAAAAGAGACCTTCCCCTCACGATGTTGCCCAAAACTATCTAATGTTCCTATCTAAACTGATTAAATTCAAAGGTTTCCATGCCATATGTAACTTTATGAACTGTCATAAGAGAGTAGATCCCAAAATCTCTTTAGTTATTGACAGGAACCTCCCACTGGCTCGGTTAAGGTCAATACTGATGGTAGTTTCCTCAATCATGATGCCGGTATAGTTGGGGATTTCAGGGATAGCCATGACAGATGCCTACTTTACTTCCACACCCCTATCCTGACTCCTAATGCTTTGCAAGATGAATGCATTGCTATTTTTTGAGTTTTTTTTATTGCTTTTCAGGGCTTCTGCGGTCATCTTTGGTTTGAATCTGATTCACAACAGTTGGTTAGCATCCTCAAGATGCAAATGGATTGTCCTTGGTATTTACTTTTCTGGACTAAGGCCATTCTTTGCTTGACTGCTCCCATAAACTTCAGAATCTCCTTTGTACGAAGGGAAGCAAATAGGCTACCCAACTAGTTGGCTAGAGCAGTTTTACATACTCAAATGATTGTTATTTGTAAATTGTGTCTCTCACTTTTCTTTTAGATGGAGATTGTTTGACTCTTCCTTTTATTAGGTCTATGTAATCTCTTTTCCTTTTTAATAAATTTCACCATGGCTAGGGTGTGCATAGCACCCTTACATGGGTGGTTTCCTCAAGATATATATAAGGCATGGATACCTATTTAATCAATACAAAAATTTTTTAAAATGCCCAAAATCATTTTAAAATATAATTAAAAATTTTATAAAAAACAATTTATACATAAGTTGTCAATGTTTTTTCGTTTTATGATTTATTTAGAATTTGTATTATTAAAATTCAATTTCTTTTGAATCATTCAAAACATTGTATTTCTTAGGTTAAACGTTTTCAAATTCTCTTGAATTTATTTCTTCATTGTTTTTATTCTCAATTAAAATTTGTGAAAGTTTGCTGATATATTAAAATTTTATTTATTTTATATAATAATTTGAATTTTTAAAATAATTTTTAATTAAGAAATTATAATATATCTAAATGATCTCCACTGTGATGAAACTTTAAACGGATGCTAAGAATTGGATTTTAAAAAAACTATAAATATTTCATTGTGTTTTAAGTTCAAATGATATTTTTATGAATTAATTGTATTATTTAATTTTTAATTTTTAGTTTTTATTTTAAATAAAAAATAATTGATTTCAATTTTTCCGTTTTTTTTTTTTTGTTGATGTATTCAATTAGTGAAGATTTCATTTGATTTTGAGTTCAAATGCTTGAGATAGAAGATTTTTTCTTTTTTTATTTGGAACAATATATTTGAAAAAAAATACATATTTACTAAAGCTTTCATTAAGTGTGCATATTCATTCCAATCACATTTTTATGTTAATATGTTCAATTACATTTGGATTTGGTGAAATTTTAAAGTTATGACAATAAATTTAATAGCATTTAGAAGAGAATAGTAATTTTGTAATTTCTGAAATTACATATTTTTTTGACAATCATTAAGTGTTCAAGTAATATCAAAGGCACCATTTTATTTATTCCGCCAATTATTAAAAATTTTTAAAATATTTTTATTTTCTTAATCTTCCCAATTTTTTTATTTGAATTTTCAATGATACTATTTATTTTAAGTTTTACTATTATTAATTTTTATTTAATTTTCAATTGAAAGCTACAATTTCTTATGATTAATTGTTTTCGGAATTCCGGAAAATTACAATGAATTCTTTTGTGCCAAACAAACGTTTCCTATGAATTTTATATTTTTATATTTTTTTATTTTTATATTTTTTATTTTAAGTTTAAACGCTTTATTTAGTTAAGCAAAATATGTTAGGAATTACTATTTGAATTTTTTTTTATTGCATTATAATCATTAATATGAGTTCAAGGAGTGTTTTTTCTTTTATTTTTCTAAACTTGATATATTTATTTATGAATTTTGCAAGTTCAATTCTCATTATTTCAATTTTTAATATTTTATGTTTGTATTTTCATTGACTCGATTTGCTTTAATCAGATTTGCGGGACCTACGGCTTTAAGTGGAGATTGGTGAGAACTCTACTCCAACACAATCTGAGCCATTCATTTTATTCATAAAACGAGTGGTCAGTTCATGATTATGGCTTCGCCCTCGTTGAGTTCGTTGCAATCAAGCACAAATTACTTAAAATCCTTTCACTAGAAAGGTTCAAGAATGTATGCAGATGTCATCCAACGGTGCAATAAACTTGAAGTAAAACTTTTATTCACAAACGAGGAAATGCCAAATTGAAGTTATCAAATCACCTGGTGCTGTAAGGGGCTGTTTGGCAACATACTTGGCCTGAGATTTAAGCAGAATGGGCTGTCATTTTGGACAAAATAAAGCTGCGTATTTGTTAAATTCGGATTTCATCGATTTCTGTTGTAAATTCGGAATTTACTAAATCCTATGAATTGGCAGATTTAACTTCGCAGGCAGATTAATGGCACGGGCAGTAACAGTCAAGGCGATACCATGCGATAAGCCAATCTCTGCTTCCCTCCCAATGGTCTTCTTGTGGGATTGTTGTCTATTGGGGAGATGAGATTAAATCTATGGTGAGATCGATTCTCTTTCTCTCGCAGTAACATTCTCATCTTCTCTATTCCAACAATTTTCCCCTTTCCCAGTTTCGAACTAGGTATTTTTCTCTTCTTGCCTCTTCTTTTTTTTTTTCATTTGAATGAGGTTTGATTCCTCACGATATGGTATATACGAATAATGTGGTTTTCTTCAAAATGCGTTCCTTCCTATTTCCTTGCCTTGGAATCAACTTTCTGACCTGCTATTGTTTGAGATGGTGGCTTTACGTAGTTATATTTTTGTTGAGTGGCTGGTTTTTTGTGAGGCATGAATGATTTCTAGTTTATGGGATAGGGATTGGAATTTTTTCCATAAAATGTTTTGGGGTGCTTTCCACAAAATTTCTTGCTTGTGAGGCAAGGAAGCATGCAATAAGCCCATTTCTTCCTTTCTTTTGGGTTGCTTCAACATGACAACTTTTGGGTTATGTATATGCATAAATCTCCCCCCTGCAGTAGCTATTAAAAATCCTTGGTAATGGCTTGCTATGCTTGTGATTTGACCGGATCAAAGTAACTTAAAACTTAATACTGTTCAAATTTTAGCACCATACAATCCTTTTTTGTAGTTTCTGAATGGATGCTCCATCTCTGTATCATGTTTGGTGATTTATCATTATGGGGGTAGCACGAGCCACTATGTCCTAATGGAAACGTTTCGACAAGAGTCGAAAAGTGGGTGGCATACATCACACTCGATACTTTTGCTTTTTCATGAAAATTAACACACATACCACTGAATTCGTTTGTATTAACAGTCACGCTATTAACATCTAAATGATGTTCTGGAGACTCTCATGCTTTTGTTCATTTGTATAATTTTTGATGCTCTATGTTTAGCAGTAGAAGATAGTTCAATAATGGGAATTGGAAAATGAATGAGAATGCAAAGTATTAACTTGTTGGATAATTTGTGATAAGAGATACATTAAATTAGACATAGAAATTTCTCTGAATATTAAATGTTAAGTGGTTTATAGTAACTTAATGGAATTTATGCAATCGCACTTTTTAGGTTTTTTATAAAGGGGTAGAAGGTGTTTGATTTCTTTTTCATTCTGTCAGTAATGAGAAGAGCCTCTCTACGGAAATGTGGTATTCCCTTTTATGTACATGATTTACTCACCGAGTAATGTTTGGTTTGAAGAAAATAATATGGACAGATGGGGGCGGGTTATGAGCCACACTAATATATTAAATCTCTATGTTAAATAAATGGACACCTGGTTTCCATTGCCAAGTATATTTTTTAGGGAAATTTACATATATACCATTCAGTTCTTATGTATTGCCTAAAGTATGTACATGCCCTTTTCATTAATGATTGTAATGAATTGACTAGTGGATAATGGAATTCCCTTTTAGCTGCATGTTTGGTAGTGATTGTTACGAGGAGAGTAAAAAGGAGTATGAAAGGTAAAAATTCTTCAAATGTTGAGCAAATGTGTGTGATACGGTGTGTATGTTTACACAACAGTTTTGAAACTACATGTCAGTGGTTCTGTTCACGTATCCTTTTATTTATTTATTATTATTATTTTTTTATATATATATATATATATTTTGACAAGAACACCGGTTTAATGCTGCAAAAAAGACATCCCAACTCTAAAACGAAATGCTAAGTTCTTTTTGTCATTGTGGCCCGCAAAAATTGTTTTTTTTTTTTTAAGGTGTAGTGGATGAAGTTTTTGTTCCAGGTTTTCTAGTGGCAGGTAGCCTGCCCTTTTCATCTTTGCACATATATCAACTTGAAATCTATTACAATGATTGGCAAAATTTCGCATGTGCATATATTAAACCTTCAACTCAATTTGTTTAACACTAATTTATTAATTCCACTCAAATAGGTAGTTCACCATAAATTACACGTGTGTTTGCCTCTACTGGCATGAATAACGTCCACATCTATACATCACGGAATACACATGTTTTTTAAAATTTGAGATCATTAGTAGTTACTCGGTCCTCTTTATTTCCTTTGTTCAGATATAATGTTCAGATTTACAAGGCTACGGATGTTATTCCTCTTAACTTCCAACAAAATTAAATTCAAATTATCTTTCTCAAGGATTAGTGGAACTTTATTGGAGTCATGTTTTGCAATGTTCTATTAGTTGAACTTCTTTTTCATATAAAATTTCAGGAGAATTTGCAACAATCATGCAGTAAAATTCATGCTATGATATGTAACATATGATACCAAGCACACCACATTACTATTAAACATTAGTTTGTATATACAAATGTTATATTGGTGCATGTACGTTTTTGGAGAAACAATGAACAAACACTATTGGAGTCTAGCTTAATGTTTTTCATCCAAAGTTCAACAAAGTTAATTATATTCACGTAAGATTCATACTTTTTTAATGAATATAACTTTTTGCTTCATTGTTGTTCTTTTGTAGGCCCTGCAGACAAAACAATGTGAATGTAAAAAACTGTTAGATTTTTTCATTCAAGATGAGTTACGAGTTTAATGCTTGCTCGTAGACATCTATTGCACCTGAGAAATGTAAATTTGGTGCAAGTAAAATACAAAAGAAAAACTATATCCACAAACTAAAAGATCTAAACAAAAATTGATGACAATTATATAGTGACGATGGATATAATATCTGATAGAGAGTCTACTAACAACCCAAAAAAAATTAATATAAAGAGAAGTTATGCTGGTAGGTGAGACTTTAACTTTTTTAGTCACAATTCTGACTTATATATATACCATGAAATGATTGCCTTTTGGATTTAACATACTATTTGAATTTAATCCAGCATACATGTTAATGAGCTAAACATAATTTGTTTTCGTTAGTTATTGCACTTTTCATTGTTAATTTAACCATCGAACGTTTTATTCATAGAAATGAAGAAATGTGTGCCAGAGAGTTTACTTCATTTTGAATTCCATGCTACTATTCTCTGAGGTAGTGATTAGCTCCAACTTGAAGAAGAAATTATCATAGCAAGCTCTGATGGTAGAATGCAATTCACACTGGAAATGTCGTTGAAGGAAAAAATTGAAAACAGTGCTTCTATCTTCGTTAATGCACAAGGAGAGGGACGACACTTATGCGAATTCTAATTGATTATATGTTTCCAGCTAATTTCAAAGATAATAACAAAAATATTAAATAACATGATATTTCAATTACTAAAATATGGAATTGAGCAAAAAATAAATAAATAAATTCATGATAAAGTAATTATGAATCAAGTGATAATTGACTACCCTATAATTGTTTACTAAATCTCTAGCAATTATATAGATATTATAATACAAACATAAGGGCATAATTGTATCAATAAATATGAAAACAATCATAAATTGAAACCTTAAAGATTCTAATCTTTCACATCATCCAAACTGATAGTGTTGGACAGAAGAAGTCATTGTACCATGAGATAAGAACTAATTATTAATGTTGATTTGAGATATTGTGAAAGAAGGGTAAGCCTTAGGTAGTTATATTTTTGTTGAGTGGCTGGTTTTTTGTGAGGCATGAATTATTTCTAGTTTATGGGATAGGGATTGGAATTTTTTCCATAAAATGTTTTGGGGTGCTTTCCACAAAATTTCTTGCTTGTGAGGCAAGGAAGCATGCAATAAGCCCATTTCTTCCTTTCTTTTGGGTTGCTTCAACATGACAACTTTTGGGTTATGTATATGCATAAATCTCCCCCCTGCAGTAGCTATTAAAAATCCTTGGTAATGGCTTGCTATGCTTGTGATTTGACCGGATCAAAGTAACTCAAAACTTAATACTGTTCAAATGTTAGCCCCATACAGTCCTTTTTTGTAGTTTCTGAATGGATGCTCCATCTCTGTATCATGTTTGGTGATTTATCATTATGGGGGTAGCACGAGCCACTATGTCCTAATGGAAACGTTTCGACAAGAGTCGAAAAGTGGGTGGCATACATCACACTCGATACTTTTGCTTTTTCATGAAAATTAACACACATACCACTGAATTCGTTTGTATTAACAGTCACGCTATTAACATCTCAATGATGTTCTGGCTCTCTACGAAAATGTGGTATTCCGTTTTATGTACATGATATACTCACCGAGGAATGTTTGGTTTGAAGAAAATCATATGGACAGATTGGGGAGGGTTATGAGCCACACTAATATATTTAATCTCTATGTTAAATAAATGGACAGCTGGTTTGCATTGCAAAGTATATATTTTGGGGAAATTTACATACCACACAGTTCTTATCTATTGCCTAAAGTATGTACATGCCCTTTTCATTAATGATTGTAATGAATTGACTAGTGGATAATGGAATTCCCTTTTAGCTGCATGTTTGGTAGTGATTGTTACGAGGAGAGTAAAAAGGAGTATGAAAGGTAAAAATTCTTCAAATGTTGAGCAAATGTGTGTGATACGGTGTGTATGTTTACACAACAGTTTTGAAACTACATGTCAGTGGTTCTGTTCACGTATCCTTTTATTTATTTATTATTATTATTATTTTTTTTGACAAGTACACCTGTTTAATGCTGCAAAAAAGACATCCCAACTCTAAAATGAATTGCTAAGTTCTTTTTGTCAATGGGGCCCGCAAAAATGGTTTTTTTTTTTTAGTTGTAGTGGATGAAGTTTTTCTTCCAGGTTTTCTAGTGGCATGTCGCCTGCCCTTTTCATCTTTGCACATATATCAACTTGAAATCTATTACAATGATTGGCAAAATTTCGCATGTGCATATATTAAACCTTCAACTCAATTTGTTTAACACTAATTTATTAATTCCACTCAAATAGGTAGTTCACCATAAATTACACGTGTGTTTGCCTCTACTAGCATGAATAACGTCCACATCTATACATCACGGAATACACATGTTTTTTAAAATTTGAGATCATTAGTAGTTACTCGGTCCTCTTTATTTCCTTTGTTCAGATATAATGTTCAGATTTACAAGGCTACGGATGTTATTCCTCTTAACTTCCAACAAAATTAAATTCAAATTATCTTTCTCAAGGATTAGTGGAACTTTATTGGAGTCATGTTTTGCAATGTTCTATTAGTTGAACTTCTTTTTCATATAAAATTTCAGGAGAATTTGCAACAATCATGCAGTAAAATTCATGCTATGATATGTAACATATGATACCAAGCACACCACATTACTATTAAACATTAGTTTGTATATACAAATGTTATATTGGTGCATGTACGTTTTTGGAGAAACAATGAACAAACACTATTGGAGTCTAGCTTAATGTTTTTCATCCAAAGTTCAATAAAGTTAATTATATTCACGTAAGATTCATACTTTTTTAATGAATATAACTTTTTGCTTCATTGTTGTTCATTTGTAGGCCCTGCAGACAGAATAATGTCAATGTTAAAAACTGTTAGATTTTTTCATTCAAGATGAGTTAAGAGTTTAATGCTTGCTCGTAGACATCTGTTGCACCTGAGAAATGTAAATTTGGTGCAGGTAAAATACAAAAGAAAAAACTATATCAAGAAACTGAAAGATCTAAACAAAAATTGATGACAAATATATAGTGACGATGGATATAATATCTGATAGAGAGTCCACTAACAACCCAAAAAAATTTAATATAAAGAGAAGTTATGCTGGTAGGTGAAACTTTAACTTTTTTAGTCACAATTCTGACTTATATATATACCATGAAATGATTGCCTTTTGGATTTAACATACTATTTGAATTTAATCCAGCATACATGTTAATGAGCTAAACATAATTTGTTTTCGTTAGTTATTGCACTTTTCATTGTTAATTTAACCATCGAACGTTTTATTCATAGAAATGAAGAAATGTGTGCCAGAGAGTTTACTTCATTTTGAATTCCATGCTACTATTCTCTGAGGTAGTGATTAGCTCCAACTTGAAGTAGAAATTATCATAGCAAGCTCTGATGGTAGAATGCAATTCACACTGGAAATGTCGTTGAAGGAAAAAATTGAAAACAGTGCTTCTATCTTCGTTAATGCACAAGGAGAGGGACGACACTTATGCGAATTCTAATTGATTATATGTTTCCAACTAATTTCAAAGATAATAACAAAAATATTAAATAACATGATATTTCAATTAGTAAAATATGGAATTGAGCAAAAAATAAATAAATAAATTCATGATAAAGTAATTATGAATCAAGTGATAATTGACTACCCTATAATTGTTTACTAAATCTCTAGCAATTATAAAGATATTATAATACAAACATAAGGGCATAATTGTATCAATAAATATGAAAACAATCATAAATTGAAACCTTAAAGATTCTAGTCTTTCACATCATCCAAACTGATAGTGTTGGATAGAAGAAGCCATTGTAAGATAGCTCACCTATGAAATAAGAACTAATTATTAATGTTGATTTGAGATATTGTGAAAGAAGGGTATGCCTTATCTCCATCTCCTTATGTCTTAACTAAACCTCCAAGAAGTTTGCCAAGGTTGCCACCTATCTCATCTTCAGGCCAGCAACATGTTCTCTCACCTCCAAATCTATGACCATTTCCTTGACTTCCAAGTCCATAATGCCTTTTCTAGCCTCATGCTAGTCTACAAGAATCATAGCCAACTCTTCCCTCAAATCACCCACTTACTCATGGTGATCAGTTGATTTCCCAATGTAAGTTTCTCGCATTTTCTATGTCATAATTGCAATTTGCTAAAAAGAATAGACATGATTGTTGGGATTAATTTTTATATATCACAAAAATTGGGACATTTGCTCAATCTTATGGGACCACATTCTACTCATGTATAGTTACCTATAGAACATAAAAATCCATTGAGATATCCTGATATGAGTATAGGGCGCGAAGGTGAATGTCTGTTAGGACACACCTACACCTAGGCCCTAGCGCAAGCGTGCCTCGATTGTGTCTGAGACACCCATGTGTTTTTTATTCTCGTAAAACTTGGAGTCACCAGTATTTATATTTGTCATCGTACGATTTTCTATTTTATGTATTCCTTTTTCTTGAATTGTCAAAATGATTTAGAAAGGAGGAGGAACTCAGAGAGCATAATATATAAGAAAATCAAAGAAATAAATTAAATATAAACATGAAAAGCTTATGTAAGGTAATCCTCGTGTGATAGGTCAGCATGTCCATGCAAATTGAAATCTGATTGAAACACCTTATCCGCGAAAAAAATCTCTACATAAGCAATCCATATAACCAAAGGAAAAAAAATTTAATCTTTTGTTATGGGGTAAAGAGTAACTCCCAATTGAACATGTCCTATTGGTTAATTGCATCTTCGGGGATATCCAAAGATATTCTTGATAATTAGGAGTCTTATTTAAGCTTTTGTGATAACAAGTGCAAATGGAATATCTAAAGGATATGGCTTTCTCAAGTAGGAACATATCATGATTCAAAGCCTATACCAAGCCATATGTGTAGAAAGTGAAACTCTCATGTCCCAGACGGGCGGTGACTAATCGACAAATGAGCCCTACGAGATAACTGGGTTATCAATAAGAATCAACCCACCACTTTAACGTCATAATGGACCATAAGGATTGAGGTTAAATCATTGTATCCTAAAATAGAACAAGCTAGATTCTATCAACAATATGTCAAAGGGATGATTGGGCTAAAAACTGGGTTTACCAAATAAAGGAGAGGAAGTCCTAAGTAAGTAGACACAGCCAGATCAAGGCTTTATGTATCTGTCATCCCAACCTATTAGGAACTTAATTTTACTTGGTCGTGAGGGCAGTTGACCAAGTCCAACTAGAGATTCCTTGTTAGTAACCTTTGTGTTGAGTCGTCCAATGAATCTCGGTAGCCGTAAAGTATTAGGAAAGAAATCCCTAATCCCTATGACCCTATAAAGGTAGAATTCACATGTTTGGGACTTATAATAGCAGAGAAAACAATGAGGATACCTATAAAGAGTATAATAAAAGAATGGTTCAACTACAAAGCTAAATAACTTCATAAGAAACTCATACTCAATTGAGATGAGAAAGCCTCTAACGCATAAGTGTTTTACACAAAAAAACTATGTAAAAATTTTATGTGTGGTCAATCGGGTTGTAGGAGCATGAGCACTCCTCCTTAGGACATGCAATATGGTGCAGTTATCTAGAGCAGTCCATATGCGTGAAGGCCCTATTAATATGACTTGCGATATGACTATGCAATGCAAAGTCATCTTAAATCTAGCCTTAAAATTCTATACAGTTAATAAATTGCTCATTTTAAAAATGATTAGATTTTCCTAAATTATATTAAAGTAAAAAATTTATTATTAAATTTTATTGAAAAATAATTTAATATCCTTAAAGAGCCTAAACTTTAATTACATGGAGCCAAAATAAATCCTCAACCAAAGAAAGAGAAAGTTCATCAAGCTGCACAAGCTAAACAAAATAATATGTAGTTTTAAGTATATATTTTATGCTTATTTTTTGTGATATTAAACTTTAAAGTAGGTTATTTTCATGTTTTTGTTGCAGGTATATCAATTTTAGGTATTTCGACTAAAAGTAGCAAAAAAGACGAAATTTGGTGTCAAAACAGCGAACTTTGGGATTCTGGCGCAAGATGTGCCAACACACAGAGAACTGACAGAAGATGAGCCAGTTTGGCACCAAATATGCCAAAACCAAGAACAACGAAGTCTTCAGCAAGATGGCGTAAGTTGCCTCAGATTGGCGCCAGGTGCGCCGTTCGACATAGAGCTGGCGCAAAATGCGTCATAGACTACTTTTTGTGGATTAAGGAGGTTTGAGACAAATTTTGCATGAATTTTAAAAGGGACACTTATTCTAAACACCCATTGGAATGATTTAGTGTATCTAGATAATTTGAAAGGTTCTTTTATGAGAGGATATGTCACTTGGATCAATAGACATGACTTTTGAATTCAAAAGAGTTGACTTTTGGATAGAATTTTGGGGGGAAGTTTGAATTCTTTTGAGAGGGAGGCAGTCTCTAATAAAAGAAGAGGATTTCTAGTGTGTGTGTGTGGGTGGCGTGTGAAGGGGGGCAAAAAAAGGAGATAGAGAGAGAGACAAGTCAAGGGCATGAAGATTTTTTTCAAGGATTGTAAAAGGAGAGGGAAGGTGGGAGATTTCTTCTTCATTACACTTCTAAGAGAAAATTGAGAATGCTTGTAAAGAGAAAGGCTTGAAAAGAACTTCTATTAGAAATTTGCTTGGGAAGGATTGTGAGATAAGTTGTTTTACATCAAAATAATATGTAGTTTTAAATATATATTTTATGCTTATTTTTGGTGATATTGCACTTTAAAGAAGGGTATTTTCATATTTTTGTTGCAGGTATATAAACTTTAGGCATTTGGAGCAAAAGTAGCAAAAAAGAAAAAAATTGGAGCCAAAACAGTGAATTTTTGAATTCTGGCACAAGATGGGCTAGATTGACGCCACATGCGCCATTTAATAGAGAGTTGGCACATGAAGCACCAGATGTGTCAGGGATGAATTTTTTACAAATTAAGGCGGTTCAAGGAAAATTTTGCGCAAATTTTCAAATGGACACTTGTTCTAAACATCATTTGGAGTAATTCAATGCATCTAGATGCTTTGGAAGGTTCTTTTATGAAGAGATATGTCTCTTGAAACAATGGACATGTCTTTTGAATTCAAAAGAGTTGACTTTTGGACAGAATTTTTGAAGGGAATTTTGAGTTCTTTTTGGAGGGATACAGGCTTTGATAAAAAAGAGGGAATTCTAGGGCTTGAGGAGGAGTTTTTTAGGGCGTGTGTGTGTGAGAGTTGGTGTGGATTGATGGGGTGACAGGGAGAGTAGAGAGAGAGAGAGAAAAAAAATTCAAGGGCTTGGAGATTTTCTTCAAGTATTGTAAGAGGGGAGGGGAGGTGAGAGATTTCTTCTTCATTACACTTCTAAGAGAGAATTGAGAATGCTTGTAAAGAGAAAAAGTCTTGAGGAGAACTTCTAGGGATTTGCTTGGGATGGATTATGAGATCAGCTTCGTCTTTTATTTGTTTTGTATTATAAACTTGTTTTTATACATGAAATCCGTGTTTTGTCGTATACTTATCATGAATTCTGATTAGTCTTCTTCATCCTTCTCTCTACTTTGAGATATGATTTTATGAAGAATTGATTTTGCTTCATATGGTTTTAAATGTCAAAAATTTGTGATGATTTGAACTACAATCTTCATTTACTTTTTGATTTGGCTAATTTAAATATTAAAATGCGTTAAGAATCTTATGTTTTAAAAGGGCTAAGACTTCTACAATATGGGGAGAATCAAATTTTATTTCATAGGAGAGTGTTTCATCCATATGCAAATAAATAGAGAAATATAATTTGTTGGAAGCAGAATTGGAGATTTTAAGTTGACAGATTAAAATCCCCAATTTTGTTCAGTTGATTGGAGACTGTTACAAGATTGTTAGTCCTCAGGTGAGGGAGTAGTGGGAGCTCTAGAGTGGCAGTTGATATCCTCCAAGTTTAACTACAAAATTTGGTACCAAACACTGGATTAGTTATTGTTCTTTATACACTCGGAAGAGGGTGAAGAATAGCATTGCTCTTATTTGGCACAAAACAATTTTTATAAATATTTACAAATGATTTTTTAATTTCTTAACAAGCCATATACTCATTGTAAAAGGGAAGGATGCTTTCTTAGATTTAAATTTTTCGTCATAAAAACTTAGTTTAATTTTCATAAATTTACTTTTGAAAGTTTTGCATTTAGTTTAGTTAACTTTGTCTTTCAACTGTATTTTATTTAGCATTCACTTGTTACTTAATATTTAAATTTAGCACTTTACTTTTTGTAGTTTTAAAAAATGTACTTTCTGTCACAAAAAACTTAGTTTAATTTCCATAAATTTACTTTTGAAAGTTTAGCTTTTAGTTTAGTTAACTTTATCTTTCAAGTGTATTTTATTTAGCATTCACTTGTTACTTAACTTTCAAATTTAGCACTTTACTTTTGGGGTTTTACGACCCATGCATGAGAGAAACATCCTCTAGTTTTCCTACCACAGAGGACGAGTTTGAATTTACTGTAGAGCACATACAATCAGAAATGTCAAATGAACTTTACATGGGTCTTAGGATGTGCAACGTTGAGGTTCCCGTACAAGTAGTGAAAAGAGTAGCATCCGTAGAATGTTCAGAATGCAATGTTCTCCATTTAGATCACTACAGTTCTTTTGAGGAGTTCATAACCATTGATGCAAGATGTCAGGAGTCGGCTTACCCAGACACTGATTCATATATTCAATTACCTATTGAGCCATGTCAGACGTGGTATTCTAAAAATGTGGAAATGAGGGAGCAAAGTAAAGAAGCGAGAATTTGAATTCCACGAGGAAATACAGGGAAAATTTGTCAACATTCTGGAGGGCTTGGAGTTGTATGTAAGGGTCTTCTCTGAGAGTGATGAAAGAAGAATTCTAGATTATGTTTTTGACATGAGGGATAGAGGTCGAGCTGGTCAACTAATGGAAAGAACTTATTTAGAACCACGATAGTGGATGCACGAAAAAGGCAGGATAACCATGCAATGTGGTTGTTGCTATAATTTTGACAAAGACAGGCGAGGGAACCCCCTAGGTATTTTAAGAAATGATGAAGTGGATCCTGTGTCTTCTGAAATAAAGTGGATGATAAAAAGGATGGTCAGAAAGAGTATACTACTAGCCGATTGCATTCCCAACAGTTGTCTAATCAACATCTACGATGAAGGAGATTGTATTCCCCCATACATAGATCATCATGGCTCGTTCATAAGCAAGAGAAATATTTTGTTCGGAAAATAAATTAATGTTATTGGCCCCGAGGAATTTAGAGGAGCTATTGAGATTCCACTGTCGATTGGTTCAGCACTAATTCTGAAAGAAAATGGAGCAGACTTAGCCAAGCACTTTATTTCAGGGGTACGACACTGCCGAGTGTCTGTGACATTCATAAGGATAGACATTAACAAGATGCCACATGGGTTCCGACTAGATTCAGAGTTAGAGGAGTTGCTCCCGTACGAGCTACGAGACGGTTGAACGTCTAATTACACGTAAAAAGAATTCTTGTCCTGGAGTGTGGCATAGTAGGTCAGCTTGATCAAGAGCGTGTCCCCCAAAGTACAAATAGACAGTTTTTTTTGTCATCTTTTGTACTGCGTCAGAGCAGTATATATGATATGTACTCAACATATTATATTTCAGATGTATTCTACATGATTGACTCTTTTGATACTTTCAGCATGTATTCAGTTTCTAAAGATTAATGAAATTTCTTTCAGATTTCAACATATTCGTCAAATTGCCCTTTTGTGCGATTGATAAAGAGTTGTGGAACCATACGTCGATTCTAAATTATAATGAACAAAGCACAATACGCCGAAAGTTTGTTATTAAAATTTAAACTTATTTTTGAAAATCAATCAACAAAAATTAAAATTAGAAAATGTACTTTGATAATTAAATATGATAAAGACAATAAAAAAAGAAAATAAAAAATTGCTTGAGTTTGTTTCTCTTGAGTTCGAGGTTTCTTACTCTCTGCTTTCGCAGCATTACTATCCTTGTCCATACCAAATTCTTCACATTCCTATGGAGTATTTTCCTCCTTGCATATCTCTTCAATCTTTCTGCACCACTATCAATCCTTGCATCCCACATATTTGTGGGCTCAACACCACAAACCCCTTTGAACTATTTCACTTTGTTCTCGGGAGCAGTGCCAACACTCTGATTCCTAATCTTTTCTTCAAGATAGATTTTAAGACCACCTTAAATAGAGTTTGACATTCTTTTCTCATATTTCTCTGCATTTTGCAAATTTTACAATTCTTGCATAAATCAAATCTCAGCAAAATTCTCATCTTTTGCAGTTGGGAAAGGCCTTAGATGCCCTATTCCCATCTTTGCATTCAGGATAGGCCTTGGATGCCCTATTCTCATCTTTGCATTCGGGATAGGCCTTGGATGCCCTATTCCTATCTTTGCATTCGGGGTAGTACTTGGACGCCCTATTCCCATTTTAGCATTCATGGTAGGCCTTTGACGCCCTATTCCCATCTCTGCATTCAAGATAGGCCTTTGACTCCCAATTCCCATATTTACATTTAGAATAGGCCTTGGATGCCCTATTCCCATCTATGCATTCGCGGTAGGCCTTTGACAACCTCTTCCCATCTCTGCATTCGGGGTAGGCCTTGGATGCCCTATTCCCATCTTTGCATTCTGGGTTGGCCTTTGACACAATTCCTATCTCTGCATTCGAGGTAGGCCTTGGATGCCCTATTCCCATCTCTGCATTCAAGGTAGGCCTTTGATTCCTAATCCCAATTTTATATATAGATAGATGTAAAATCTGATGTATGCGATTAATTTGCTTAATAAATATTCTTAATTTACAACGGTGCCAAATACTTGATCCCAAGCAAAAGCTAGGTAAATCTTTCACTATGAAGCAAATAAGAATACAATTCTAATTTTAAATATGGGATACTATGCAAGTATACGTATCATTATCAAGTAATATAAAACTTTCTGATTATGTCCCGAATATCAAACCCTTAGGGAGAACTAGATTTAGATAACAAAATTTTACTTAGCAATAAATTTTACATAAACTTAAAATGTTAAATTAGGAATGAAGAAGTAAACGAAGTTCAAAGTTTTGAATCATCACAACTTCTTCCAACATTAAAGTCTAATACTTCACACAAATTCCATTAAATATTTAATCACTTATGATTTTAAGGAAAAAGATAAAGAAAACTACTCAAAATCCATGGTGAAAACACAACCATACATGAGTTTAAAATTAGAAATCATGCAAACAAATAAGAAATCTAAATTAAAATCAAGTGTAGACAAAAAGATAAACACATATCTCAAATTCTCTCCACCAAATGTCTTCAAGTTCATTTGAATTCTCCTCCTCTCACGATACAAACTAACACTCAAAATAAATTAAAATAAAATAAAGGTGGCCGGCGGCGGCGGCAAAAATGGGTTGTGAAGTTGTATGGATTGTTGGCATCTTCTCCTAGAAAATCAAAGTCTTTTCTTATAAAAATTTAAGGGGTGCCTTGGTTTCTCTTCAAAAAGGTGTCTCCATTCAATGAATCTTCTAGAAGTTGCCTCCTCATAAGTCAATTGAATAAATTATCATGTGCATGGGCTAATTTCCACATTCTTATCAAGGGTTGCTTCAAACAGCTCTTCAAAAATCCACTTTATTCAAATAATTCATCAAGTAACTACTTCTGGCACTTAAGTGCGGGGTATCTGGAGCTTAGGCGTGGAGCCTCTAATGCTTAGGTGCCCCAATTCATTTTTGTATTTTTCTTTATTTTACTCCAAATTTGACTCTTTTTCATTCCTTTTAGCATTTTCCATCCATTTGATTATTCCTATAAGAAAAAAACACAAATATCTTTCATTACAGCACAATATCTAAAAAATAGGTATAAAATGTGTATAAAACACTATATATTTTAGGTGTATCAAAGCCCTATTCCCATCTCTGCATTCGGGGTAGGCCTTTGATGCCCTATTTCCATCTCTCCATTCGGGGTAGGCCTTTGACGCCTTATTCCCATCTCTCCATTCGAGGTAGGTTTTTGACGCTCTATTCCCATCTTTGCATTTGAGGTAGGCCTTTGACGCCCTATTCCAACCTCTACATTTGAGGTAGGCCTTTGACGCCCCATTCCCTTCTCTGTGTTTTTGTTTTCTACTTGATCTGATTTCCTCGCACATAATTTCATCTCCTTAAAAATTTAAATAGAAATATAAACTAAATTCCTGAGATATTCAATTTGAATCAAACCTTTGCTGGGACTGTCGGTTTGCCCAACAATTGTCCCCAAAATCTCATTTCTTGCGAGAGTCTCTGTTACTCCCCAGCGAAAACCCTCTACTCCTTATTTTGTTATGATTAAACTGACTCAGACAATCATGTTGGCTTTATTGATCTTTTCGATCAACACCAATATGTGTGGTGCTTGTCTAACACACCACAACTATTGGTGGTCCATTTGTTGACCTCACTTTTGGTTGAGGTCTAGTTTTCTTTTTAGTAGCCTAGGGTTTAGCCTTAGGACATTTTTGTTGACTATTCCTTAAGGACTAGAAAAGGAACCCTCACCATTAGAAATTTTAAACTCTTCTTTGGTCATCTTGAAGTTCCACATATTGGTCCTAACCTCTAGCACCTAGTAGGTGGGGTTAATGAGAGGGAGCTCACGGAGAGTTACTATAGGAGTTCTTGGCCTTTTGGTTAGCTTCGGGGATTGGTCTTGAGCTAGTGCATACACTGTCACTCACTTGCACATTACACCTCACTCACAAACCTCAACCTAAACTTGTTAACTTTGATCCTTTGATATTTTGGGAGACTCATGTAGATGGTCCCCTAGACCCACTAGCCTTAGACTAGGGTTTAGATAAGACCAATACACAGAGGACCCAATGGGAGATTACATTGGTCCATGGCTCACATAGGGTCATTGACACCTCAATTTCACTAAAATACCTTAGTGTTTTGCCCCCCAAAACTACCCAATTTGTCAAAATACCCCTCAAATTATAAAAATTACCAAAATACCCTTAGCGGCTCAATCTTTTCCAAAACCTTCAAAATCATTTCAATGTCCCCAAAATCAGGCTGCACCCTTCAATTGAACAAAATTCGACCAATTTGACCCATTTTGACCAAAAGCCCTAAATTGTCCTTAAAAGTTGAATACCCCAATTCACCCCAATTTTCCACCAATTTGGTTCAAATTTTTCCAATTTCAATTCTAAATTCAAATTCATCATGACCAAACTCAATTGAAATCAAATACAAACCCAATTTGACCCAATTACTAGCCCAATTTCAACCCAAAGCAAAAAACCCCAATTTGGCCCAAAATCAAAATCTCACTCACTTTGACTCCCTTGCCCTATCCAATTGCCCCAATTCTGGACTCTAAACTCTTTATAAATATTCCCCACATCAAATTGGATCTTTAATTGTTTATTTTCAAGCCTTTATCCCACTTAATTTCAACTTGGACCAAAACCCCCAATTTTGCCCCAATTTAGCCATGTCTCCAAATGACACCAAATTGAATGCCCAAACCCAAAATTGACACCCAATTAATGTTGAGAACTCTTCATAACATCCCCCTAGACCATTTCTAACCTTCAATTTGGACTTGGCCCAACTCTCTCCTAGCATAAACCCAAGTCTAGCCCCATTACCCCCAAATTCATCAAATGGCCAAAATCCTTCAAATTAACCCACCAAATCTTTTTTAAACTCTTTGTAACAATCATACAAACAATATTGATTAATAAATTGAGGAAAATGTCATGGCTAGCCCAACCCAAACTCAACTTCAAGCCAATTTTACCCAAATTGAAAACATGCATCAAGATTGACGAACCATGCTAAATTGATCAAGCCAAAGCTTTTACAGCCAACTTTTGGACCCTAGTGACGAGTCTAGACTCACCTAGCCCAGCCTAGATGAGCTATGGACTAATGGTCCCTTAATTTAAGGGGTTTCACCCATACTTGGCCTAAACTTGAAATATCTTCCTTATCATTGCTTACCCTTGGGAGTTAATTTTAATTAGCCACCCGCTGACCTCCCTCAGCCAAGAGGTGACCGGACCCTAGCCAGCCACCACCTCAGCAGCCAAAAACAACCAGTTGAAGTGAGCCGCAAATGGTCAAAACCCAAAATTAAACCTCCCTGAGTTCTCTATGTCCCATTGGCCATTAGACCTTCTCTTCCCTCAACCTCAGCAAGCCTTAGCACCCAATACCAAGATTTGAGTTCCACCAAGTAGCCATGGCTATATATGAAGCTCTCCACGGCCAAAAGAGAGAGAGAGCTTGAAACTATGGGGAAACTCTGCCAAAATCTCACCAAAGCTTCTCCAAACCTTCCTAAGATCACTCCCCTTGCTTTCATCCACTCCACAGAGCCAATTTCTTCATTGAAATTTTCCCCAAAATCAGGACAGATTTCTCCACACCTCTACAGTTCACTAAAGTGCAATTAAATGTGCACACACCATCACCAGAGTGAGATAAGATGACCTCCCACAAAAGCCTCATCTTAGACAGCCTCTAACCTAGCTCTAGACTAACACCTGAAAACAACCTTGATCAAAATCATTCCTAGACAATTCACCATGGCCTAGGAGTTCATCTGGAGGTTGGTTGGACCCAATCAAAGCTACTACAACCATCTGATTGAGGCCTCCCCTATCAAACAAAGGTATTGAACCTCAACCCTAAATCGAGCCTATTTTGCTTCTTTAAATGTATTTTTTGTATTTCATACCGTATAAGATATATAGATATGTTCGCTTTGATTAGATGAAGGTGTATGAACAAACTCCATGTAATTTGGTTGAGTCTAGCTCTAGATCTTGGGGTATTAGTGTGGATGACTTGGGGGTTAAGTCACTTGGGGACGATGAACGGATGTCGTCCGATTGTGCATGTATTGGATGGATGGATGAGATCAAGCCAGATGAGTGAATGGAACAAAAAGGTAGGCTGACGAGGCAACTACATGGCTGGCGGCGTCAAATGGTAGAGCGCTGCGTGGAGACTTCGGAGCGGACAAGGTTGAGGTGACGCCGCATGGATAAGTAGATAAATAAACAAATTTTTTATTTATTTTAATGCCTGATTATTAAAAAATCATAACTCTCTCTAAAAAATCATAAAAATAAAACAAAAATACTCCATTTCTCAGGAAATGTAGGAGAATAATGTGGAATAAAAATAAAAATTTTTTAAATTATTTTAGGACTCTTTGATTTTTAATTATTTAAACACTTTCTGTGATATTTCAGTTCATTATGACTAAGCATTGCTCACCATGGCTTATAATTTTGACGGTTTGTCCCTCATGATAAAGGCAATGTTCTCTGATTTTTCTAAGATCAGAGGACATCTCTGTGTTCCTAACCCTAATTTTCAAGCTAAGATAACTATTTTCATTTTAATTAATTATATAAATTGAAATACCACTTGGAAAATTATGGGATAAAATTTATGAGGTTTCTTGTTGTCAGAGAAGCTTATGAAAAATATCATGATGGCTTGAATAATTCTATAAATTTTTGTATTTAATTAAGTGTGTATATCTTGTATAATTAAGTGTCTATATGTTGTATTAATTTATTTAAATTAATTATTGACCAAAAATCAATAAAATTAATTTCACATTGTGTGCAAAAATCATGTTAACCCATTATAAAAATTTGAAAATTATTTGATTATGTTTAAGAACTAAAGTTGGTTTTTAAGAAACATTATATTTTTATATAAAATTAATTATATTAAATTAAATACACTTAGAAAAATTATGAAAAATGATTTTTTGAGTTCCTTGTGATTAGAAGCACTTAAGAAAAATAAATTTCTATTTTGATAAAATACTTTATTTTTGAGCTTTATTTTGAAATAAAAACAATTAAAGATAATAAAATATTTCAAAATGTCCCTAAGGGTTTCTTGATTACTTAGAACTCATTAAAATATTTTTTGCAATTTTTCTAAGTTAAAAATATTTTTCAAAGGCTTAAAATGCATTATTTCCTTTTTCTTATGAAAATAATTAAAATAAATAAATTAAAAATCATAAAAATATAAAATTTGTTTCTCTGAGTTCTCCGGACTCAAAGAGACTTAATAAAATATAAAAATAATATTTATATTTAAAACATATTTTTCATTTAATTAAATAACTAAAAATCAATAAATAATTATAAGATTAAATTAAAATTTAATTTAGGATTGAGAAAATCATGAAATTTTGTCCAAGTATTTACTATGACCTAAGGGAACCTCTAATATCTTTCTCAGAAACCAAAAACTTCATTTTGATTATTTAGATAAATTATTTTCTTAAAAAAATCTTATTTTTTGAAGTTAAAAATAATAATTAAATAAATTAAAATTTGAAAGCCACAGTTTTTCTCCTCTCATATTTTAACTACTTTGTGGATAGAGTACTCAAAATTTGCTGAAGTAATTTGAATTGTGCTTGATGAGTTATGAGGTGAAGAGCCTCAAGGGTAAACTGGTAATTTTAGATTTTGGTACTCCAATTAAAATTTCGGGTTATTCAATAGGAAATGGGTAATTTTTATCCTATTGAATATGTTGAGATGATTGAAACTTGATGGGTAAGAGGTAGAAACCAACTTACTACCTTTTCCATAATAAGAATGAAATTATAAATTGCTAAATCATCAAGATTTGGAAGTTAATAAAAATCAAATGATTTCCAAGTAATGTGCTTAAACTAGGAATATGATGATCCATTTATGATTAAGTCCATAATTAATGATGATCTGTCTTCTTTAATCAGGATCCATACCACCTAAATTAAAATTCTAACATTTGCTAATCTATCGCTAATCTATATCTATCCCCTGTTAGATTTATTAAGGAGCTTGGTAGTGATCTATGCTCGATTTTAAAACTTGTTTGATGGGATTTAGAAGATAACGTAGTTGATGATGGACACCATCAAACCCAATTTCAGCGGTAAGTATCAAATCTTTAATGACTAGAGCTTGCCTCAGGGGCATTCACCTTCATAACTTTTAAGTAAAATATCAACTGATTAATCGAGTACATTGTCCTTTGGATGATTAAAATATCATTGTTCACCAGCAATGGGGTAATTTTAATCTAACCTGGGATGATTGATAGAAAGATAAGGTAAGTTGAGAATGAACTTGGATATTTCAAGAGATCTTCAAAGCAGTCTGGGGTCATCTCCTGAATACATTGAAATCTCTTGGATATTTTGAAGAACAAATTGAACATACTATAATTTGTTCTAAAATCATCCATTAAGATCTTTTGGGATTCAATAAGTCATAACTTGAGGTTTGTTAGTTACACCTTCAATGACTCAAAACTCGCATATCTTACTTAATCCCCTGTAAAATACACAAATGTTGCAAAAGACTAACGTTTCAGCTGGAATGCCGAGAAGTGAAAGGTATGCTTTTATAGTGTCATTTCATTTCTGTCAATTTACTTTCTAACAAATATCATAACTGCTTGGGTGAGTATCTTACTTCACTTGTAAAACTAAAACAATTTTTCAAAATTAATCAACATTTTCAAAAATAGAAGTTTAATTGTTTCAAAGGTAACCATAAATCCTTTAAAATATCATTAAACATAAAACGCTCTTTTGAATTTATGGGAGTCCCTTGGAGGAGGTAACCCACGGTTGCTAACGAGATCTCCCCACTTTAAATGGGTTTCATAACTCATTTAAACCAAGTAAATTCAATAGAAACTAGTGATACCGGAATGAGGGAACCTTGGGATCCTAATCGGTGTCACTCTAATCAACTTTAACTCCCCCCACAACATTTAAATAACCATAACCTTAAACCTTAGAAAATAATTGATTTAGAAAATAATTGATTTAACATCAAGACTAAACTCATTAGAAAACTTGACCTTTAAACATGTTACTTCTCTCAATCTTTACAATTTGACACTTCTAAAACTTAAACTTGCTACTTCCTTAACTAGTTTGGAGTTAACATAGTGGGCATCATGACCATCTTAAACAGCAAAACATATCTACACCATCTAAACCATTCTTTAGAACTAAACAACAAGTCATAGGATTTCGCGGTTGTCCGCTTAATGTGACAGAAATCCTCTGTTTTCTTTAGGCTTTTGTATGGATCTGCTATATAATATAAGCCCTGAATCATCTTAGGATCCCGAGATTGTTGTTCGTTACGACCTAAACCCTCACATCTTCAAGGCTATTTTTGTGATCTTTGCATACGAATGTAAGCCCTAATTAATAGAATTGGTAGGTTGAAACATTTAAATAATCTTTCTCCGAAATTGAAGCTAAACCATATGATAGCTTGGGAAGTCATCGAGGTTTTCCTCTAGATCCATGGCATACCCTAGTTCTTCTTTCTTTTGATTCCATAATAAACTTTCCGAATTTGAGTCATTCTAATTTCACACCTCTTTTGTCTGATTTCGTTGAAAAGTCCTATTCCTCTGAACTTCTTGAAGATAATATCCGTTGATTTTTATCGATAGTTTACTTTTGTGACTGATACACCTAAAATATATAATTTTTTTTGACACATTTTTATATCTATTTTTGAGATATTACGATTTAATGGAAGGTATTTGTGTGTTTTTCTTTCAAGTACAAATAAAATGGTGAAAAATGCTAAAAGGAGTGAAAAAGGATCAATTTTGGAGCAAAAATGTGAAAATTGTGCTAAAGTATTTTAGCGCCTAAGCGCCAGATCCGACGCTTAAGCACCGGTGAAACAGAGAAGGCCGCAACTAAGTGCCATAGGCCCCGTGCTTAAGCGCCAAAGGCAGTTATGTGGCGGTTTACTTCATTTTGGCAAATTTTGAAGGGACATTTGAGGCACCTATTGGCTAAAGAGGGTGGTTATGGCCACTAGAAAGGAAAATATGGTTATAAGACTTGTGAAAGGAGGCATCCTTTGAAGAATTCATCAAATTGGGACACATTTTGAAGAGTTACCAAGGCACCTCTTGGAGATTTATAAAAGAAGGAAGTTGAGAATTTTTGAAGTGTGATTGAAGTCCTGAAATGTGTTTAAAAAGAGAGTGAAACATTAGGAGAGATTTACAAGAACCACCAATTTACTTTATTCTTTTTTGTTTTTAGTTTTATTTTGAGAGTTAGGAGTGTTGTAAAAGAGAAGAGATTCAAAGGAACTTCATGAGTTTGGTGGAGGATTTGAGATAAGTTTTGAGATAAGTTTTCATCTTTTGCTTTTAAACTTTTTTTGGTTTTAATCGAGACTTCTTGTTGGTTTTATGATGATTTCTACTTTTAAACTAAAGTGCGGTTTTGTTATCTCCATGGATTTTGAGTAGTTTTCTTTATATTTCTCCTTAAAATGATAAATAATTAAAGTATTGGATGGAATTTGTGGAGAGTATTGATCTTTAATGTTGGAAGAAGTTGTGATGATTTAACTCTATGTACTTCACTTATTTTTTGATTTGACCCATCGAGATGTTAAAATTTGTTGTGAAAACATATAAAAACAGGGATGGTATTATCTCAGTCAACAATCAGAAAGAATCACATCAGATTGTATGAATGAGAATGTAATTTATACGATTGAGTGCATATAAATAGGGAAAAAATTTAGAGGACTTTAAAGTGACAGGTTAATGCCCCCAACTTGGTTTATTATTTTAGGTTCTAATACGATATGTTATCCCCTAAGTGGAGGGAATGGAGGGAGCTCTAGAGTGAGAGCTAGTATCTTCCCTACCTAGGTGGTCTTCAGAACTACTCAAATTTTAAATTAACCAATGTTCTTCATAGCATCTCTAGTAAGGGTAAAGAATATTATTACTTCTATTTAGTACAACACAATTTGCATACGTCCACAACAGAATTCCAATAATTATTACTGATTCATGATGAGGAGAAAGTTAATTTCATATTCAGTATTTTTATTTACATAAACTCAAGTTATCTTTAGAAGTTTTTATTATTTAGTCAGTATATCAAAAATACCAAAAAGATTTAAATTGTAATTACTGTGAAAATATCTATCAGTTTAGGTAATTGTCTTTCTAAATAGAAAGTTTGTTGTTCAGTAGTGCATATTGCTAATTTTTCCCGTGAATTCGATATTTAAGTCTTAGTCAAAAAGTCATATATTTCTTGATAACGATACGTATACTTGTGTAGTATCCCAATATATATATATATATATAGTTTTGAGTGAAAGAAGTTTACTGATCCTTGCTGCTTCACTTGGCTACTCGCTAGTAGCTTTTATTGCTTCTCGGGTTCACTGCTTATTGAATTTAGTGTTTTTTGTTCCATTGCTTCTCTCCATTTGTGCGTTCTCTAGTGGTTTCCTTGTGAGCATTTACATTGGGTTTCCTGTGATACACTCTGTGGTTTTCAGTTGTTTCTTACCCTTCACTGGTTCTCTAGTGGAGGATTTGCATTTTTGCTATGGCCACTCCTATCGATTTGGATACCAACATACAATGGGCCAAAGCCACATTTGCTGATGTGGTTGGTAAAAGCTCTAATTTTCAAAGCTCTGTGGATTTCATGGCTTTCCCTTTCGCCCTCCATGGGGGGCTGCCTTCCATGAGGGGGTAGGTAATATGGAGCTGCCTTTTGTTAAACAACTTAGCAAGAAGTCGGGGAAACCAGCATCTTTCTTCTCAGAAACTGAAATGCACTCACTCTCATCCTCTTTTAAATTTACACTGGTTGGTAAATTCCAATTTGGCCATCCAAAGATGGAGGCCATTAGAAAATACTTTGAGGATTTGAAACTTCTGAGTGATTGGAAAGTTGGTTTAATTGATGGAAGACACTTTTCCATTCACCTATCCAGAGAAGAAGACTACACCAGATTGTTTGCCAAGAAGATTCTGTACATTGAAGGAATGGCAATGAAGCTATTAAAATGGCCACCTGAATTTGATTAATTTGATCCCAGTCAGGAACCCCTCATAGTTCCACCTTTTTTCAAACTTCAAGGGATAAAACTGCACTTCTTTCACCACCAAGTGTTATTTACAATAAGAACAGCTGTTGGCAGACCAATGAAACTTGATGTGCCAACTTATATTCTCTCAAGACCCTCTGCTGCCAGGATCCTTGTTGAAAGGGACATAACCCTTCCTGAAGTGGATGAAATATGGTTGGGAACAACTCACAATGGTTATTGGAAAAAGATTGTAATGGAGCAAAAACCATATTACTGCACACACTGCAAAATGTTTGGGCACTCCAACACTAGATGTTTCAGACTCCATCTAAATACCAGAACTAATCCTAAAACTAAAGGACCTTCTTCAATTCCTATTGTTGCACTGGAGCAGCCTGTTATTGGAAAGTCTACTGATGACCAAAACCTATTTACAGTTATTGATAATGCACCTTAAGGGGGAATGGAAGTACCCAGTCTTGAAAACCCCCACCCACCTTTTGAAGTTGAACTGGAGCCGGTTACCCCCACTGACCAGCTGACTGCCACAAACACAGAAGACACAACTTCCAATCTTCTTGAGGATCCTTCCACCCCATTGCAGACTCTTCCTCCCTCAGATAATATTAATCTTGTGGAAAATGTAGTGGAACAATTGGAGAAACTAACAAGTTCTAAACTCAAGCCTTTAGTTTCTTCTGTAGTGGTCACTACCCATGATTTAATGCAAAGTAATGACCAGCTGGACCATTGTAGTAATGGTCCTGCCCCTCTCAGTGTGGTTGATGAATTTGGCAATGATAATTCACCTTATATTGAGGCCCTTCACAGAGAATTACAAGAGGGATGACAGCTGCAGAAAGCTAGGAAAAAAAAGAAACAAGCTAATATTGATCCACAAGGAGGTACTATTGTTATAGAAGCTCAGAGCTCTTACTCCTCAAAACAAGATTCCCTCACAAGACTCACAAGTCTCACAAATGGGAGAATTATAATTATAAAGTTATCTACAATTATAATTTCAAATATGGGATACTATGCAAGTATACGTATCATTATTAAGTAATATAAAAATTTTTTATTATCTCCCGAATACCAAACCCTTAGGGAGAACTAGATTTGGATAACAAAATTTTACTTAGCAATAAATCCTGACATAAACTTAAGATGCTAAATTAGGAATGAAATTTTGATTCTTTTTATAATTATTTTTGATAATTTGAAAATAATGTAAGAAACTATTTAACTTAATTAAAATAATTGCAAAATAAAAGCAATATAAATAAAAAAAAATTTCCTTATCATGAATTAGTGATAAATTTAAAAATTTTATTGTGGAAGCATGTTAAATGTGCTGTGTCAAACAGAAGCAATAATATTCTTTACCCTTACTAAAGATGCTATAAGGAACATTGACTAATCTATAGTTTGAATAATTTTGAAAACCGGCTAGGCATGGAAGATATTAGCTCTCGCTCTAGAGTTCCCTCTTCTCCCTCCACCTGGGGGCTAACATCTCATATCAAAATCTAAAACTATAAATTAAATTGGGATAGCATGCCACTCTATAGTCCTCTAATTCTACACCCTTAAAAAGTTTAATTCTTTATTTATTTGCACTCAACCTCATGAACTACATTCTCATTCATGAGACCAATATAAGATTCCAATCATTTGTTGACTGAGACAATATCATCTCGGATCTTACCTGTTCTCACAACATGTATTAACATCTTAATTTGCCAAATGAAGAAGTAAATGAAGTGCAAGGTTTTGAATCATCACAACTTCTTCCAACATTGAAGTCTAATACTTCACATAGCTTCCTTTAAATATTTAATCACTTATAATTTTAAGAAAAAAGATAAAGAAAACTACTCAAAATTCATGGAGAAAACACAACCATACATGAGTTTAAAATTAAAAATCATGCAAACAAACAAGAAATATAAATTAAAATCAAGTGTAGACACAAAGATAAACACTTATCTCAAAATCTCTCCATCAAATGTCTTCAAGTTCGTTTGAATTCTCCTCCTCTCACGATACAGACTAACACTCAAAATAAATTAAAATAAAGTAAAGGTGGCTGGCAGCGGTGGAAAAAATGGACTGTGAAGTTTTATGGATGGTTGGCATCTTCTCCTAGAAAATCAAAGTCTTTTCTTATAAAAATTTAAGGGGTGCATTGGTGTCTCTTCAAAAAGGTGTCTCCATTCAATGAATCTTCTAGAAGTTGCCTCCTCATAAGTCAATTGAATAACTTATCATGTGCATGCGCTATTTTCCACATTTTTATCAAGGGTTGCTTCAAACAACTCTTCAAAAATCCGCTCAAATCAAATAATTCATCAAGTAACTACTTTTGGCACTTGAGGGTGGGGTATCTAGAGCTTAGGCGTGGAGCCTCTAATGCTTAGGTGCCCTAGTTCATTCTTGCATTTTTCTTCATTTTGCTCCAAATTTGAATCTTTTTCACTCCTTTTAGCATTTTTCATCTATTTGATTGTACCTATAAGAAAAAAACACAAATATTTTTCATTAAAGCACAATATCTAAAAGATAGGTATAAAAATGTGTGTAAAACACTATATATTTTAGGTTTATCAAAGCCTTATTCCTATCTCTGCATTTGGGGTAGGCCTTTGACACCCTATTCCCATCTCTGCATTAGGGGTAGGCTTTTGACGTCCTATTCCCATCTTTGCATTTGGGGTAAGCTTCTAATGCCCTATTCCTATCTCTACATTTAGGGTAGGCCTTTGACGCCCTATTCCCACCTCTACATTGGAGGTAGGCCTTTGACGCCCTATTCCCACCTCTAAATTTGAGGTAGGCCTTTGATGCCCCATTCCCTTCTCTGTGCTTGTGTTTTCTACTTAATCTGTTTTCCTCGTGCATAATTTCATCTCCTTAAAATTTTAAAAATAAATCCAAACTAAATTTTTGAGATATTCAATTTGAATCAAACCTTTGCTGGGACGGTTGGTTTGCCCAATAATTGTCCTTAAAATCTCTTTTCTTGAGAGAGTCTCTGTTACTCCCCAGCAAAGACCCTCTAATCCTTCATATTCTGTTATGATTAAGCTGACTCAAATAGTCATGTTGGTTTTGTTGATCTTTTCAATCAACACCAATACGTGTGGTGCTTGTCCAGCACACCACAATTATTGGTAGTCCATTTGTTGACCTCACTTTTGGTTGAGGTCTACTTTTCTTTTTAATAGCCTAGCATTTAGCCTTAGGACTTTCTTGTTGAATATTCCTTGAAGACTAGAAAAGGAACCCTCACCATTAGAAATTTTAAACTCTTCTTTGGTCAACTTGAAGTTCCACATGTTGGTTCTAACCTCTGGCACCTAGTAGGTGAGGTCAATGTGAGGGAGCTGAGGGAGAGTTACCATAAGATTTCTTGGCCTTTTGGTTACCTTTGGGGATTGGTCTTGAGCTAGTGCATACAGCGTCACTCACTTTCACATTACACCTCACTCACAACCCTCAGCCTAAACTTGTTAAATTTGATCCCTTGATATTTAGGGAGACTCATGTAGATGGTCCCCTAGACCCACTAGCCTTAGGCTAAGATTTAGATAAGACCAATACACATAGGACCCAAATGGAGATTACGTTGGTCCATGGCTTAAATAGGGTCGTTGACACCTCAATTTCACTAAAATACCTAACTTTGTGTTTTGCCCTCAAATCTACCCAATTTACCAAAATACCCCTCAAATTGTGAAAATTACCAAAATACCCTTTGTTGCTCAATCATTTCCAAAACCTTCAAAATCCTTTCAAATGTCCCCAAAATCAATTTTCACCCTTCAATTGAACCCAATTCGACCAATTTGACCCATTTTGACCAAAAGCCCTAAATTGTCCCTAAAAGCCGAATTTCCCAATTTACCCCAATTTTCCACCAATTTGGTTCAAATTGTTCCCAATTTCAATTCCAAATTCAAAGTCATCATGACCAAATACAATTGAAACCAAATACAAACCCTAATTTGACCCAATTACTAGCCAAATTTCAACCCAAATCAAAAAACCCCAATTTGGCCCAAAATCAAAATCTCACTCAGTTGACTCCCATGCCCTATCCAATTGCCCAAATTTTGGACTCTAAACTCTTTATAAATATTCCCCACATAAAATTGGACCTTTAATTTTTTATTTTCTAGCCTTTATCCCACTCAATTTCAACTTGGACCAAAACCCCCAATTTTGCCCCAATTTAGCCATGGCTCCAAATGTCACCAAATTGAATGCCCAAATCCCAAAATTGACACCCAATTAATGTTGAGAACTCTTCATAACATCCCCCTAGACCATTTCTAACCTTCAATTTGGAGTTGGCCCAACCCTCGCCTAACATAAACCCAAGTCTAGCCCCAGTACCCCAAATTCATCAAATGGCCAAAATCCTTCAAATTAACCCACAAAATCAATTCAAAATCATGCCAAATCTTTTTTAAACTCTTTATATCAATCATTCACACAATATTGACCAATAAATTGCGGAAAATTTAATGGCTAGCCCAACCCAAACTCAACTTCAAGCCAATTTGACCCAAATTGAAAACATGCACCAACATTGACCAAGCCATGCTAAAATGATCAAGCCAAAGTGACCAGTCTAGACTCACCTAGCCCACCCTAGATGAGCTATGGACCAATGGTCCCTTGATTTTCGGGGTTTCACCCATACATAGCCTAAACTTGAAATATCTTCCTCGTCATTGCTTATCCTTGGGAGTTAATTATAATTAGCCACCCGCTGACCTCCCTCAGCCAAGAGGTGACCGGACCCTAGCCAGCCACCCCCTCAGCAGTCAAAACTAGCCATTTTAAGTGAGCCAAAAATGGTCAAAAGCCAAAATAAAACCTCCCTGAGTTCGCTAAGTCCCATTGGCCATTAGGTCTTCTCTTCCCTCCACCTCAGCAAGCCTTAGCACTCAATACCAAACTCTGAGCTCCACCAGGTAGTCATGGCTATAAATAAAGCTCTCCACGGCCAAAAGAGAGAAAGAGAGCTTGAAACCTTGGGGAAACTCTACCAAAATCTCATGTAAGCTTCTCCAATCCTTCCTAAGATCAATCCCCTTGCTTTCATCAACTCCACAGAGCCAATTTCTTCATTGAAAATTCCCCCCAAAATCAGGATAGATTTCCCCACACGTCTACAGTTCACTAAAGTGCAATTAAATGTTCACACACCATCACCAGAGTGAGATAAGATGATCTCCCACAAAAGCCTCTTCTTAGACAGCCTCTGACTTAGCTCTAAACTAACACCTGAAAACAACCTTGATCAAAATCATACCTAGACAATTCACCATGGCCTAGGAGTTCATCTGGAGTTTCATTGGACCCAATCGATGCTACTACAACTATCTGATTGAGGCCTCCCCTATCAAACAAAGGTATTGAACCTCAATGAACCTCAACCCTAAATCGAATCGAGCCTATTTTTCTTCTTTAAACATATTTTCTGTATTTCATACCGTATAAGACATATAGATATGTTCGCCTTGAGTAGATGAAGGTGTACGAACAAACTCCATGCAATTTGGTTGAGTCTAGCTCTAGATCTTGTGGTATTAGTGTGGACAACTTGGGGGTTAAATTACTTGAGGACGATGAACGGATGTCGTCCGATTGCGCATGTATTAGATGGACGGATGAGATCAAGACAGATGAGTGAATGGAACAAAAAAGGCGGGTTGACAAGGCAACTACATGGCTGGCGTCGTCAAATAGCGGAGTGTCGTGTGGAGACTACGGAGCTGCCGAGGTTAAGGTGGCGCCGCGTGTTTAAGTACTAAAATATGGATTTTTTTATTTATTTAAATGCCAAAACTTCAAAAATCCATATCTTTTTATAGTAAAATCATAAAAATGAATTAAAAATACTCAATTGCTCAGTGAACAAAGGAGAAGAATGTGGACTAAAATTATAAATTATTTAAGGACTCTTCGATTTTTAATTATTTAAACGCTTTCTGTGATACTTCAGTTCATTATGACTAAGCATTGCTCACCATGGCTTAAAATTTTGACGATTTGTTCCTCATGACAAAGGCTATGTTCTCTGATTTTTCTAAGATCAGAGGACATCTCTATGTTCCTAACCCTAATTTTGAAGCTAAGATGACTATTTTGGTTTAAATTAATTATATAAATTGAAATACCATTTGAAAAATTATGGGATAAAATTTATGAGGTTTCCTGCGGTCAGAGAAGCTTATGAAAATATCATGATGGCTTGAATAATTCTGTAAATTTCTATATTTAATTAAGTGTAATTAAGTGTGTATATCTTGATTAAGTGTGTATATCTTGTATTAGTTTATTTAAATTAATTAATAACCAAAAATCAATAAAATTAATTTCAGATTGTGTGCAAAAATCATGTTAACCCATTGTAAAAATTTGAAAATTATTTGATTAAGTTTAAGTACTAAAGTTTATTTTCTAAGAAACATTATATTTTTATATAAAATCAATTATATTAAATAAAATACACTTAGAAAAATTATGAAAAGTGATTTTCTGAGTTCCTTCTGATTAGAAGCACTTAAGAAAAATAAAATTTTATTTTGATAAAATAATTTATTTTTGAACTTTATTTTGAATTAAAAACAATTAAAAATAATTAAAAATTTCGAATGTACAAAAAAAATTTCAAAATTTCCCTAATGGTTTCTTGATTACTTAGAACTCATTAAAATATTTTTTGTAATTTTTCTAAGTTAAAAATATTTTTTCAAAGGCTTAAAATGCATTTTTTCCATTTTCTCATTAAAATAATTAAAATAAATAAATTAAAAATCATAAAAATATAACATTTGTTCCTCTGAGTTCTTCGTACTCAAAGAGACTTAATAAAATATAAGAATAATTTTTATACTTAAAACATATTTTTATTTAATTAAATAACTAAAAATCAATAAATAATTATATAAATAATTTAATTAAATGTCCCCACATAGGCTAATATTTCGGAAAGCTTCTCACTTACCAGTTGAACTTGAGCATAAAACATATTAGGCTATTAAGGAGTTCAATTATAATTTAAAAGATGTTGGTGAGAAAAGATTGTTACAATTAAATGAGCTTGAAGAGATAAGGAATGAATCCTATGAGAGTGCTAAGATTTATAAGGAAAAGATGAAAATGTGGCATGATCAAAAGATTCTTGCTAAAAATTTTCAGCCAGGGCAATAAGTTTTGCTATATAATGCAAGGTTAAAATTATCTCCAGGCAAACTTAAGTCCAGTAGATGGGCCCATTTGTTGTGATAAAAGTTTATCTTGATAAAAGTTTATTGTTGTGATAAAAGTTTATCTTTATGGAGCTGTGGATATTAAAGATCATAATTCTAAGAAAATTTTTAAAGTGAATGGACATTGACTGAAATCATATTATATAGGCGATTAGCATAAATTTAATGATGGAATGATGTTGGGTCAACCAGAATGAGCACTGGTTATATCGGGCTGATGACGTAAAACCAAGCACTTTGTGGGAGTAAAACCAAGCACTTTGTGGTAAAACCAAGCACTTTGTGGGAGACAACCCATTGTTATCAATGTGTTTTCGCTTTGATTGTTGTTTTGAGTCAGATTAAGAAATTTAGGATAGTTTTTTTTTTAATTTATTATGTGCTAGAAATGATTTTTAGACTTTATTTAGTAACCTAGATATGTTAGAATAAGAATTTGGACGTTAAGTTGACGGGTGCAAAAATGTGCCAGATCCGGTGCTTAAGTGCGACAGTTTAATTACAGGTGCAAATTTTAATTTCTAGATGGTATAACTACAATTTAGTTGGAATAAACATGTCTTGGCAGTTTCTAGTCGTGCCTAGAAGTTATGACGGAGAATTATGCCTATAAGTAGAAGGGTTTTGTGAAGGAATTTCACCCCGGATTATTTTTAGCCTTAAAAGTCTAAGAAAGAGAGAGATTTAGAGAAAATGTATTCATGAGAAATGGAATTGAAGAAGAAGGAAGAAGCCATGAAGAAGAAGTTCATTAGGCAAAGTGCACATGAGATGTATAACGGTTTCTTAGTCGTCAGTAATTAAGGAATATCGGAGTAGATCAACAAGATGGAGAATATTATATATGTATTAGAGACTAAGGTGCTTGAATTGCATGCTTATCTAGAACATATTGGGTGGCAACTTAGGATGCAATTCAACCATACCAGTTATATAGAGGAAGCGGATAAGGCAATGTTCCTTAATAAAAAGTGGATCGAAGATGATAGTATTAGAGCTCGTCACCACCGTCCGTTTTATCAACTCTATATTCCTAGAGAGACAAGAATTTGTTCCTTCTTATGAAGAGTGGCATTAAGTTATATGTTAGGAATTTTGTGTTTGGAGTCATGTTTTTAAGTGTGTTAGTGTTTATGTCTTGTCCTTAGTGTTTCTGTTTAATTGTAAAATGTGTGTTAAGTGTCTTGTACTTAAGAACATTTTCTCATCCAACACTATTTGGAAAGAGAACTAAGTGTTAAATGTGTTTGTACTTGTTTGTGAATTAATATAAGTTTGTTTTTTGTGAAAATTTGTGTTATTTTTAGCTTCGAATTGAATTAATTATTATGGAGAATTTTGACAGAGAAGGGAGTTATAGGAAGTAAAAACAATCATTTAAGTGCTATGAGACCATTTAAGGGTGGTTTTCTTAGGCTAATAGTGCATTTTACTTAAATTTAAAAATTTCAAAAATTGTGCACTCACGCCTTTGGTGCCTAAGCGCCACATCTGGCACTTAAGCGTGAGCCAACCCGAGAGGCAGGCGCCTAAGCGCCACTTACCCGCACTTAAGTGTCGGTTCATGAAAACTAGTTCACGAACAGTTAAAAGTAAATTTTAAGTTCGAAAATACCATTTTTAACACCTCCTATCATCTTTCCCAACTCAAAGTCACGATTTTGAAGGCTAGGGCAAGTGGAATTTTAAGATTTCTTGGTGGAGTCGAGTGAGATTTGCTAGATCCAAGTTCTTTAAGATAAGAGCTTTACCATATATTTTGAGCACATTTGGAAGATTTCAAAAAATTTTTATTCATGGTGAAAAGTGAAGAATAATCTTTGGAAATTGCTTGGGAAGTTTAGTTAGTGCTTTTGGAAGTTTAGTTTAGTGATTTAAACTTGATTTTTAAAGTTATTTTTGGAATTTATCAAATTTTTAGAATGGCGCCAAGAATGAAAAGGAGTAGAGAAAAAAGCCCATTCGATTCGAGCAAATTTGTCAATTCAAAAGCTCATGATTGATATAGTGATGCTCTACAGCCATGAAAATTGATTCAGGAGCGATGTTTCAAGAGTCCAGGTGGAGAGGTAGAAGACCTGATAGTCCACCGATAGTGGGAACAGTTCTATTGTTTCTCTGTCGTCACAGTTATTTTGGTTGTGAGGGAGTTTTATGCAAATCTCCTAGAGGCTGAAGACGATCGAGTTATAGTTACAGAGAAGTTGGTACCTTTTACTCTAGAGGTAATCAACTTGTTTTACCAATTACCACCGGAGAATTTATATTTTTATGTGAATTATACTCCTATTGAAGCGGAATTAGATGAGATTATTTCATATTTGACTATTGGGAGAGGACTTTAGAAGATTACCAATGAGAGGAGGGTAAATTTCCCAAATTCAAAGTTATGTGCACCTTCAAAGGCCTGGCACTTTTTCATTTCTGCTCGTCTGCTTCTGAACAATCATCTCAGTGAAGTAACCAGAGAGAGCAACGTTAAATTATTGTATTCAGTAAGGAAAGCCCATCAACATAGGGGCTTTGATCTATCACACTATCATCAATTCAACTGCTGCTACTACTACTACAGGTATGGGATTTGCTTCCTTGATATTTTTATTTTGCATTAAGGCTGGAGTGAAGTATGATAGTTGGGAGGAAGTTCTGTTACCTCTAAAGCCCATCATGAAGGTGAATGTGAAGACTTATTCTGAGCATTTGATTTTTGGCTGGAGAGGAGGATTTTCCAGAAGTTATGGATTAGAGACGTCTGTTGCATCTTCATCTAGACCATCTACTTCTCGTGTTTCTACCTCTAGAGGTGATACCAAGACTCAGGATGAATTATTGTAGAAGATGATGGACAATATCAATTTTACCACTAAGGTACAAAATTTTTTAGAGCATTTTGTAGATCATACTAATAGTTATAATAGAAGGAAGAGTGATTATGAAGAGAAATTTGACTCATCTTTGGAAAGCCTGATTAGAGGTTAACCAGGAGTGCAATTTCCTTCATATCCTCGATATCCTGATTATGAGCCTACAGAAAAATGGTACAGTGGTGATTCTGAGGATGAAGAGTATAGCTGAGAGATTCGTTTTATGGTTGTAATATGATGTGAACTTTGTGATCTAAGCCCGCTACATTTGCATCTGTGTGTTATTTTGGGACTAGGTTTTTATATTGTGTTTTGAATTTTTATGTTCTGTTGTTGTTGTGATTATTGTGTTAGATAGTATTTTATTTTTAAATTTTAGGGTAGTAGCTATTGTTTTGTGTTTAGTACTGTGATTTAGTTAGTTTAGAACATAACTTAATTTCATATATGTTATAAAGTAGAAAATCTTGCTAGCTTAGATCTTAAACTTGAAATTCAGAAACTGCTGTCGTGTACATTTTTTTTATATCATGTTAGTGTGTTATTTGCTTTTATACCCACTCTTTAGAATTCTATTTGAATCTCTAAATGTTAAACTAAAATAAAATGTTATAAAATTTGATCAGAATTTAATTTTACTCCTGTCTTTAGTTATACTTGTGTCAATAGGGTTTAAAATTCCTGTTAGCATGTTATTTTTAATTTTTCATTCCTGCTTATATGTATCTGATGCTAAACTGTTTAATCTGTTAAAAATTTAAGTTTCGGGGGATGAAAAATATTTTAAAAATTGAAAATTTGTTTGTTCTCAAATGTGCTACAAGTGAATTTGATTTGAAAAGAAAAAAAATTGATTTTGTATATGAAGCTATATTAGGGAAGTAAAATTTGATTTTAGAAATGAAAAAGAAAATTTAGTTAAAATTTTTAGTAATGAAGAAAAACTTTAAGTTAAAAAGTTTT
>NW_018220720.1:48059-62292 GCF_001263595.1 Phalaenopsis equestris
TAAAATTTGTTATGAGAACATGTAAGAACCGGGCTGATATTATCTCAATCAACAATTAGAAAGACTCACACGAGGTTGTATGAATAAGAATGTAATTTATATGATATAATGCAAATGAATAGGAAAATAATCTTTGAAGGGTATAGAGTTAGAGGACTTTAAAGTGAGAGATTAAATCCCCCAACTTGGTTTATTGTTTTAGGCATGATATGAGAATATTAACCCCCAGGTGGAGGGAATCGAGGGAACTCTAGAGTGAGAGCTAGTATCTTCCCTACCTAGCCGATCCTCAGAACTATTTAAACTTTAAATTAGTTAAAGTTCTTTATAGCATCTCTAGTAAGGGTAAAGAATATTTTTGCTCATATTTAGCACAATACACTTTGCATACATCCACAACAGAATTTCTATACTTATTATTGATTCATGATAAGAAGAAAGATATTTTCAAATTAAATACTTTTCTTCTACAAAAACTTTAGTTATCTTTTTAGTTGTTACTGTTTCGTTAAAATATCAAAAATACTAAAAATATTTTCATTTTAAAATTCCTACAAAAATCATTTTTAGTTTAAGTAATTATCTTTTTAAAAATATAAAAACTTTCTAAAAAGTGCATATTGCATAATCTTCCATTTGAGTTCGATATTCAGGTCTTAATCAAAAAGTCTTATATTACTTAATAATGATACATATACTTGCGTAGTGTCCCAATATAAATTAAAAGTTAAATTCTTATTTTTCTTCAGGATCAAGTTTTTGGTTTTGTTGCAAAATAAGGAAATATATGTGGAAAGTATAATCAATAAAAATACCATCAGAATTATTATTGTATTGTGCATAAGCATGAAGTATCAAGGGATCACTAATCCACCACTGGTCTATCCTAAAGAAATAGATCTAGTGTTTATATAAATGATAGAGCCTACATTTATCCTCATCACCTGCTGGATATAGTAGTTCAAGATGGCTCTATCCTTTTTAACTTCACTATTTCACTATGATGTAACTTCACTATGATGATTTGTCGATATCATTCTTCCAGAAATAAAGTAGTGGGAGGCCTTAGATACTACGTAGAAAGAGGAAAGTTTACCTTAACTCCATTTTTCACTTTCCAGATTCCTCTTCCATAAGTAAGAAAAGGAATATCCTCATCCAAGGCCTCATTCGTAGCATAAAATGATTTATATTGGCAACTGTACACATCTTCTAACTGATAAAACTCATTAATCTTACTTGGAGTAAACTCCACCATTTTTCCACGAATAAAAACAAAATCATCAGAAGCCTCTATAAAATTGGCATAGAACTTCATCACTACAACAATAATAGCCTCGACAGTAAAGTAACAGAAATTTTTCCACTGCCGAGCATTGATTAATCACTCGACTTCTCCTACCGAATTTCTAAATACACAATCCAGAATTACATTTTTATTTTCAAATAGATTATTTAATCAAGCACTATCCCTGAAGCTGACAAATTTTTGTTTATCATAATCCACTTTTCTTTTTCCTTTGCTCGTTCTCGGGGCTATGGTAAATCTCAGAAAATTTAATAAAATTCCGAATAAATTCCCAAAATTCCAAAAATCACAATGTAAAATGCTTTAAACTTAAATATACTAAGTAAAAGTTCTTCACCAAATGATTTTCTCAAAATCTCTTAAAAAATTCCAAAATTTTTGGATCTCGGCAATGTGAGATAAATCCTTGGTCAAAATCTAAATTTTTTAGTTTAAAGTGTTGCTTTTACCTAGAAAAGATGAAATTTGAAGTTCCTTCACCTTGAAATCGCCCCAAATTCGAGCAAATGAGAGCCCTAGGTGCAAATACTGAAGGTTGAAGGTGACTCAAATAGTAAAACTGGCGTTTTACTGTGCAAATCGTGAATTATAAGGGTTTTAGGTTGTTCTCAGGTCGAGGGGGCTATCGGCGCTGAAGGCTAAAAATTCTAATTTCAGAATTTTGCAATTTTCAAATTTCTTTCAATTTACTCCAAAGTCTTTTTAATATTTTTTAACATAAATTTTTATCTAACACTAATTCACAAACAAACATTTTCACGAACAATTATTTTCACAAACAACAACAAACTAACTTTTATATATGAAAATACACTTTTTACAAACACATTTTTCTAATCACACTTTTAAACTCATATAGCAAACTAAATTATAAATCAACGTTGAAATCAAACCATAACACTAAACGTTGCATAAGACTATACACATAATAAAAGTTCATAATTCTAAGCAAAGCTAACTAAATTAAATCCACACAATAACATTAAATACATAATCATTTTTAACTAGTAGAGTGTTCAAATTCTTCAATTATTCTGCCTCTTCTTCAGTGTTTTCTCCTCCTCTAATATCTCCCATAGACTGGTAATGAACGTACATATTGTAGAAGAGTCAGTATGGGAATTGATCAGTCAAATTTTCTTCGATCCATCCTTTTTTCGTGAACATCTGTCCCAATCCTGCTTCAATTATTCTAATATGATCAAAATTATCCTTCATCCTCCAATCTAGGTGATCAAAAAGGTACGTAAGATCTCCTATTGCATTCGTAATACTCTGAAGTTCTCTTTTAGTTTTCTTCAAATTCTTTTCCAAAGTAAGTAAACTTCCAACCGTTGGTGGCATCATTGGAGTTTAAGCATGTGACGAATGATCCAAGATAGTATCTAATTCTTCATTTCCATTCCCAACATAATTATCATCAATAGGATCATGGGCTCTCAAGGTAATAAAACTTTTTCCCAACTTTCATATGCAACTTTAGATTGACTACAAAGTAGGAAAATTGTGGAAGGATGCTCAAGTACCAAGTCTATAAATTGGCCCATTCATAATAATATCCATAACAGATTTAAAAATGATAGGTTATACATCAACGGGTTTTTCCATTTGAATGTAATAATTTAAAATAACACTTTCTTTGGTGACTCTACTAATCATCATGGTAGGGAGTAATTTTGTAGAAATGAAGAAATGTCTCCACTACGATATTCGATTAAGTGATGAAGCAGAGAAACAAACATATCCCTCATATCACATTTCCCAAATATCACTTTCACCCATCAGAAAATTATAAACATCTTGCATCAAATCTTTGGTAGGGATAAAATTTGTATAATGATATATTGGAGAGTTTTCTATCATATACAACTCATTAATTTGCACCGGAGTAAACGGTACAGCCTTACCTCGCACGAAGACTACTCCTTGGGTAATTCCACGTAAGTTGGCATAGAATTCCTTCACCACTAGTATAACAACTGCAGCTGTAGTGTAGCATAGAACTTCCCAACATCTTTGTAAAATGAATTTATCAATTGAAGAACTTGGATTAATCAATTCGTTATTGACAAAGCCTTTCTCCTTGATAATTCTCTTCTTGGTAATAACTTTGTCGTATAATCTCTGTGCTTCAAAATTGATAAACTTTCTTCTATGAAAAACTCCATACCTGGAAGTATTTTTGGAATTGGAAGCCATGGAATTCAAAAATAGGGATTTTATAGTCATTTAAGGTAGTTTTTGGGGCTTTAAAAACACCCCCCGACGGTTATTACAGAGCAAAATCCCACTAAATTCCACCAAACTTGTCTTAATCCGTCAACTGCTATCGGCGTTGTTAGTGCTCCCGATCGCGCTGTCGGCGCCATGGTCAGTTTAGCGGGCGTCGTTGGCGCCAGTGGCCAGAATCGTGACTTTTCTTTTTTTTATTCGATTCTAAATTTTTCTCGAATACCACCATTTGTTTTAATTTATGATATATAAAATGGTGTAGGATTATTGTATCCTAATATATAAAACACTTATCAAATAAAATAGTAATGCATATATATGTGTGTGTGTGTGTGTGTGTGTGTGTGTGTGTGTGTGTGTCTATTTATTTATTTATTTATTTATTTATTTATTTATATATGGGTTGCCTCCGATGAAGCGTTTGGTTTAACATCGTCAGCCCGATGTACCATTTGTTTAGTTGGGTTGACTTAATATTAAAACTTCTTTAAACTATTGCATGTGCCATTCATAATAATATTTCAATCGATGCCCATTAACTTTAAATATCTTTCCAGTATTACGATCTTTAATAACAAAAGTTCCAGAATGATAAATTTTAATTACTTTAAATGGTCCTAACCATCTGGATTTCAGTTTTCCTATAAATAATCTCAATCCTATATTATATAATAAAACCTCTTGCCCAGGTTCAAACTTCTTTTTAATGATCCTCTTATCCTGCCATATTTTCATTTTCTCTTTAAGTTTTTTGCATTATCATATGTGTCATTTCAAATCTCCTCAAGTTCATCGAGTTGCAATAATCTTTTCTCACTAGCATCTTTTAGATTTAAATTAAATTCCTTAATAGCCTAAAATGCTTTATGCTCCAATTCTACTGGTAAGTGGCATATTTTTTTATAATTCAAAAATAATTCTCAAAAATAATTCTATATGGGGACATTCCTATAGGAGTTGGTAATTTTTTATCCCTCTAACATTAGTAGGAGGTGGTAATTTTTTAATAACTTAAACTTTTGCAGAATCTACTTCCATGTCATTTTTCAGAAATTTTATGTCCAAGTAAAATACCTCCTGCAACCATAAATTGACATTTTTCCTAATTTAGTACTAGGTTGATTTTTTCACATACTTCCAAAACTTTTTCTAAATTATTTAAATATAATTCAAATGAAGTTCCGAATATATAAAAATCATCCATAAACACTTCCATTCCATGTTCAATAAAATTGCTAGAAATTGACATCATACATCTTTGAAATGTTGCAGATGCATTGCATAGTGCAAAAGGCATTCTACGAAAAACAAATGTTCCATATGGGCTTATAAATCTTATTTTCTCTTGATGCTCTGGAGCAATTGGAATTTGGTGATACCCGGTATATCCATCTAAAAAGCAATAATATTTATTTCCAACCAATCTATCCAACATTTGGTCTAGAAAAGCTAAAGGAAAGTGATCTTTTCTGGTGGCCATATTTAATTTTATATAGTCCATACAATTTCGCCAACCCGTAACTTATCTTATTGGAATTAATTCATTTTTCTCATTTTCTTCAACGATCACTTCTCCTTTCTTTAGAACACAGTGAATTAGACTTACTCGAGCACTATCCGAAATAGGATATATAATTCCAGCATTTAATCATTTTAAAATTTCTTTGTTAACAACTTCTTTCATTATTAAATTTAATCTCCTCTAAGGATCAACTTTAAGTTTGTATTGTTCATCTATTTGAATTCTGTGCATACAAATAGAAGGACTATTTCCTTTAATATCTACTAAAGTTCATCTAAATGCCTTTTTATATCTTTTCAACATTTCTATTAATTTTTGTTATTGAATTAAAGTTAACTCAGAAGATACAATAACATGCAATGTAGGTGACTCTCCAAAAAAAAACATATTTTAAATGCGCAGGTAATATATTAAGTTCAAGTTTAGGTCGTTTAATACTTGAAGGAATAAGATTTTTATTATTTTGTTTCCATCAAATCTAACGTTTCAAATTTGTCTTCAATATAATCTAAATCTTCTTCTATCATTTCGTCCTTGTTTTCAAAAAGTTCTCCTTACTTTAATTTGTCTTCAAACTCTTTCTTAAATTGCTCATTACTCAGATAATTAGTTACTTCCATCTTGAAACATTCATTGTTTGTTTATATTGCAGGATATTTTATAGCTCTTGTAATATTAAATTTTACTTCTTGATCATTAACTCTCATTATTAATTCTCATTTTTGCACATCTATCATAGCTCTCCCCGTTGCAAGAAATTGTCTCCCTAAAATAATAGGAATCTCTTTATCTTCCTCCATATCTAATATTATAAAGTCTAAAGGGAAAATAAATTTATCCACTTTTACTAATACATCTTCTATAACTCCTTTAGGATAAGTTATTGATCGATCAGCTAACTGAAGAGTTACAGTAGTAGGGGAAATCTCTCCCAAATTTGAATGTTTAAAGATCGATAGAGGCATAAGATTGATACTCGCACCTAAATCAGATAAAGCTTTTCCAAAAGAATTTTCACCAATAGCACAAGGTATAGTAAAACTACCAGTATCTTTTAATTTTTTAGGAAGCTTTTTCTGAATAGTAGTACTACACTCTTCACTGAGTGTAACGGTCTCATGATCTGTAAACTTCCTTTCCTTGTTAAGTATATCCTTCATAAATTTCACATAACTTGGCATCTGCTCCAAAGCTTCAACAAAGGAAATGTTTATTGTTAACTTCTTAAGGATTTCCAAAAATTTTGTAAATTTTTTGTCTTTATTCTTCTACTTCAGTCTTTGAGGAAAGGAAGGTAATGGTTTTTCTAAAAGACCTTGTGTTTGTTAAATTTCATTTTGGTCGCTTTCCATTTATTTCTTCACTTCATCAACTTTAGTTGTTCTTTGGATCTTTATTTCAACTTCTTTTCCACTTTGTAATTGAATAGCTTTAATTTGCTCCTTATTTTGATCTCTTGGATTAACTTCCAAAGTACTCGGAAGAATTTCAGAAGGTCTATTACTAAGTGCAGTAGCAATATATCCTAATTGATTTTCAATATTTCTAATAGCAGCCCCTTGATTACGTATTTGATTTCTCATGTTTAAAATTACTTCTTCCATTGTCAACTTCTTTTCATTAACTTGTGGGTTAGAGTTAGAGTTAAATCCATGACGATAATAAGGTCAGAAATTAGGATTTCCTTGGTTGTTCAAATTTCCGGAGGGATTCACTTAATTGTTATAATTACTTCAACTAAAATTAGGGTGATTTTTCCATCTATGGTTATAATAATTAGAATAGGGATTGTTATTTCAATTAGTTATAACATTTAAAGTTTCATAAGATGATTGAGCATCAATTATCTATCCTAGTGAATTTTCCTCTAATACTCGGGGTATTTGAGAATAGTTCACTCCAACTTGATCAATATTTTTCAAGATAGCAGCAAGTTGAGATGCTAAAATAGACATTGAATCAGAACCATGAATACTAGCTACTCTCTTAGGATTTACCCTTTCAGAGGGCCATTGAAAATTGTTAGTAGTCATTTCTTCGATTAAAGAGTATGTTTCATCAAAAGGTTTTTACATTAGTGATCCACTCGCAGAAACATCTATAATAGATCTAAGTGATCCTACTAATCCATTATAAAATGTTTGAATTATTAATCAATTTGGTAACGCATGGTGTGTTGGTAAAGCATGGTGTGGACTTTTTCTAAGAAGATCTTTAAATCTTTCCTAGACTTCATATATTGATTCCCCTTCAAACTGACAAAGAGATGTAATATCATTTTTAAGCTTAGCGGTTTTCTAGGGTGGAAAATATTTAGCCAAGAATTTTTGTCATAGTTCTCCCCAATTTCTGATAGATCTAGGTGCTAATGAATTTAACCTAGCTTTGGTCTTATCTCTTAATGAAAAAGGAAAAATTCTAAGCTTAACAATATCATTAGATACTCCATCATATTTAAATGTAGCATAAATTTTAAGAAAAATAGTAAGATGTAAGTTAAGATCTTAAATAGGTATTCCTCCAAACTGATTATTTTGTACCATTTGGATAATAGCAGGTTTAAGCTCAAATGAATTAGCAACAACATTAGGATTTTGAATAGTCAAGTAAAGTTCATCTACTGTCGTCTACTGTCGGATTCTGTCGGATTAGCATAATCTTTTTAAGGTCTTTGTCAATTTTCATTAATTTGATTACTAAGTTATTCACCATTTGGTTTAAATTTTTAATTTCTTTTGTTGTTTTCAAATTTTCTAATAGTACATTCTAATTCTGAATCGTAAGGTACTAAACCTTTAGATCCAATATTTCGCATAAACAAATATAATAAGTAAAGAAAATTTCTTAGAAATACTCTTTAATATATATATATATATATAATAGTTTTTTTATATTTTGTATATTTTATCTCTAAATTTCCTAAATTGCCAAATCTATTTAATTTACCGTTACCTTCCCCGGCAACGGAGCTAAAAACTTGATCCTGGTGAAATATAGTTGTGTAAAATTTATATAAGTTTGACTCTTCTATGTAACAGTGCCAAAAACTTGATACTTGATGCAATATTTATGATTATATTTATGATTAAGAAATTTAAGCAATTAATGTTGGGATTATAAGTAAGTATATGTATCATTAACAAGTAATAAAGGACTTTTTATTTAAGCACTAAATATCGATCCCACGGGGAAGGTTTAAATTTGCAATGATAAATTAACTAAGAAATTCTTAACTAAGAAATTCATAGAAATCAAACGAAATTACTGTCACTAATTTTAAATGTGTAAGATGCTAATAAAACTAAATTATTTAACAACTAGCAAAAATGAAATGCAAAGTTTAAAACAGTAACTACTAAACTATTAACTATTGAATTATAATACAATGTAACTATGTTTATGTGATGAAGATTTTCTTATATAAAAAAGCTTCTTTCCCACTACAATGAGATTTCGGTAAAATGAGATGAGATAAATGGTTTTAATATGTATTGTGCTAAATAAGAGAAGTTTTAATTCTCTACCCTACCGTGTTACAGAAAATCATTGGTTAATCCTAGGTTTAGTCCCTAAATCTGTGGCTATGATAGGAGGATATTGACTCCCACTCCAGAGCTCCCACTTCCCTTCACCTGAAGGCTAACTCTCGCTTTAGTTCTTAAGCACTAAGACCGAATTGGGGATTTTCGAGAATTGGGGATCTCAATTTGTTACCCTGAAATCTCCAATTCTACACCCAACAATGTATATTTCTCTATTTATTTGCACTTAATTCCATGTACAAAATACTTCTTCAAAGAATCTAATGTGATCCTCACTCTGTTGTAGAACTCATAATCCATTTCTTGGATTATATGTTTCACAACACATTTTAACAATTCAATTGGCCATATCAAAAAGTAAATTAATTTTGGAGTTGAAAAATCATCACAATTTATTTTATATTTTAATATTGGCACACCCATATTATCTCTTCATTTTATCATATCTCAGAGTAAAGAGAAAGATAAAGAAAAATACTCAGACTTCATGAGAAAGATACAAAAAAAACACAAATTTCATATATAAAAGAAAATTCATACAACACTAATAAACAAACAATACTTATCTGAAACTCTTTCTGAAAGTAAATCTCGTGTAGCCCTTCATAAGAAATGTAGGAAGAAGAAATCTCTCACTTTTCTCCTTCTCCAACACTCTTAGAGAAGAATTCACACTTAATCTCACCACAAAAACTCTAAACTCTTAAAGAAAAATCACTAATAGACCCCTGAATGGTGGTGGAATGAAGATGGGAAAGGTGTAATGAGGCGAGGTGTGTAATGAGGTGAGGTGTGGCGAAAATGAGCAAGGAGAAATGAAGAGGAGCACCTTTTTTAATCAATTTCGGCCTCAAATAGAGCCTAGAGTCAGTTCTCCAGTAGGTGCATACAAATAATCTTCAAATAACATCCAAATTTGTCAAATCTTCTATAAAAAACGTCTGAACCGACATTGCCGTCATCGGCGCGCATTCTGGCACCGTCAGCACGCATTCTGGCGCCTTCAGCCCCAAAGACCATTTAATTAAATCCACCCTCTCTGTCAAAAGGCACCATCGACGCTGAGTAAAATCCATCATCTATTCTGTAAGTCTGCGCCGTCGGCACTGCTTCCGGTGCCGTCAGCGCTGAGTATTTCTTCAAAAACACCATTTTGACTCCAAATTCCATCCTTTTTGCTTCAAGTCATAAAAACCAACAACTTACAAGAAAACATTAAAATACCTTCCATTAAAGTGTAATTTTACCAAAAATGAGTATAAAATATAAGTCCAAAAATGCATATATTTTTGGTGTATCAGTAAACTCTCTTCATTTCTATGGGATTCAACTCCTGATTGTTCACATAGAGTGAAATACAGGGCAGGATATCCCAAACCTCCAGAAGTATAACTACAAGCAATACTTTGAGTGTGATGAACTATAAGTGCACCAATGTCTATTGCCTACATATTCTGAATGCAATAGTTCAACACAGCTCGATCCTTTGTAACATCAGCAAGATGATTTTTAGGTATTAGTCTAGCGGAGATGAAACGATGTCATATTTTAGACAGAATAGTTAACTTGGAAGCAAGGAAGTTAACTATCTTATTATTCTTTCTTTTTCATTCTCCTTTTCCATGAATAAAAAAGGCAATAACTTCTTCGAGTGATGAATCAATAATAAAAAAAGTGGCATATTCATCATGGAAGACATTTCTAAGCCCATAAATTGCATTGATCCTTTCAGAGGTAAATTCCACTTGCATACCTCTCACCAAAATGTGATCTCCCGCAGTGAATCTCAAGTTTGCATAAAACCCCCAGACCATAGGGACGATCACCACATAGTGAAGTAGCAGATTCGCTCCCAATTTCTAGCGCAAATCAACCTCTCGACCTCGCCTCCTGGGTTTGCAAATGCCCTTTCCTGGATCATTCTTTTGTTTTCAAATAAGGTATTATAATTGTGTTGGGCTTTGAAACTAACAAATCATCAAACATCAAAGTCATCAGATGGTTTTCCTTGCTTAACTTGAGGAGCCATTGGAAATTCTATGAAAATCCAAATAAATTCCAAATAAATTACTAAATAAAAAATCTAACTCCCTAAGCAAGATTAAATCTAACTCCCTAAGCAAGATTATTTGGTAATCCCTAAGCAAGATTAAATCTAACTCCCTAAGCAAGATTATTTGGTAAGAAACTTCTCATCGTGAGTTTTCTTCAAGCACTTTCATCAAAAATCCCATTTTATGGATCTCCCAAAATCCATGGTGAATATCAAAATTTTCTAAGTTAAAATGAAGCTCTTACTAAGAGAAAATGAAATCTATGGTTTTTGTCCTCCAAAACCTTCTCTTTAGCTTGTAATGTGCCCTAGACCAAGGTTTTGAGATAGAAGATGAATCAAGCGGCAAAATCAAGGTTGTCCATGTGATTTCACAGTTTTTTAGGCAATATAGCATGTTTGGACTTTTAGCGCATCATGCGCCAAGGCTCTGTAAGTTGGCTCATCATGCGTCAGAGCATATTTTTGCCCGATTTTAGTTTTTGTGGACATCAGCTCCATACCATTTTACATCTACCTCTATTTGACTCAACAAATAAACCTTTCTAAGCATTTGACTCAAATAAACCTTTCTAAGCATAATTAAACATCAAACTAACACCAAATTTTCACAAACAACACAAAAGTAATATTTATATATGAAATATGGGTTATTACAAGCTTACATTTTTCAAGCCAACACACAACAATTTCAGTGTTTTAAAGTAAAACAGCTTCCTAAACACTAAAATCTAGACATCAAACTTGAAAGCAAATAACATAGATAGTGCAACAACTTAAAGTAAGGCAATCCAACATAATAAACCATAACAAACAATACTAGACAAAACATTTTGTGCTTAATTTAACTTCACTCATCTTCATCACTCATGTTCTCAATGAGATCTCCCTTAGATGGGTAGTGCACATATAGATTGTAGAAAGGTCTAAATGGAAATTCATCAGTTGCATTTTCTTCCTCAATCAATGCATGCTTCTTGAACATACGTACCAAACCATCTGCAATACGCCCGGTACGTCCAAAATGTCCCTTAAGTCTCCAATCCAGGTGATCCAGTTTTTCTGAAATATTCTCAATTGCATGTATAAGATTATGCATCTCTCCCTCAATCTTTTAAATTCTCTTTGAAAGTACACTTGGGTTGTAGTAGAGTTGAATAGGAGATGAATTTTGAGATCCTTGATCCATTAATACATCCATAACATTTTCATCTCCCTTTTCAATGCAACTTAAGTAGACTTCAGGATCCATCGGCTTCGAAGGTAGTAATAATTTCTCCCAATTTCATAAGGTACTTGCGATTGACTGCAGAGTTGGAAAATAGTAAATGGGTGTCCTAATCCAATTGCAGATCCATTCACAATCAAACAAAAAATAGATTTCAAAATTATGGCTCCAATATCAACAGATTTTCGAGTTTGAATACAATAATTCAGAATAACACTCTCCTTCATAACCTTACTAATTTTCATAGTAGGTAGTAATTTTAAGGAAATAAAGAAATGTCATGCCTTTGAAGTAGGATTTAACAATGCTGAAGAAAAACTCACATTCCCATCATCTCAGACTTCCCAATTAGCATCTTCATCTGTATGGTAACGATAGAGTTTGGTCATGTTGTCTCTTGTAGGGGTAAAATTTGCATAGTGGCAGACAGACACATTCTTGATCATAAACATTTCATTGATTCTAGAAGGAGTGAATTGCACAAACCTGCCTCGTACATATATCTTTCCTTGGTTGATCCCTTGAAGATTTGTATAAAACTCTTTCACCACAAGGAAAATTACAGCAGCAGTAGTGTAGCAAAGCACTTCCCAAAGCCTTTGAGCAATAACTTCTTTGACTCAAGTAATAGGTGTGTTGAATCCTCGATGCACAAATCCCCTCTCTTTGATAAGCCTCTTCTTCACTGTAACTCGATCATGCAACTTCTGTGCGTCAAAACTGATAAACTTTCTTCGGTTGAAAATTCCAAAACTAGCAAAGTTTTTAGAGTAGGAAGCCATGGGAATTGAAAAATATGACTCTTCCCTTATTTTCTTCCGTAATATATGTCTTTGAGTTATTTTTTAGGAGTTATTTGAAGGTGTCCCTGCCAAAAACCAACATTTGACACGTTCTTAATCATCTTCGTCTATGTCACGCATGATGCGCCGATCTGGCACATCACGCGCCAGTTCTAAAATTTGGTCGTTTCGATTTTTAACAAATAAATTCTCAGTCTTTTCCCAACTTAGGCAAACAAAGATGTTTCTAAACATTTTTCTTAAATACATGGATTACATAAAGAGACAAAACATAAAAAAATATATAAAATTTTAAACAAAAATTAAAAAATCAAAGTAAACAACAATACATATGGGTTGTCACCCACAAAACACTTGGTTTAATGTCATCAGCCCGACATTCCCAGTTTCATTTTGGGTGATCCAACATGACAATCTCTTTAAAATTTGGTCTATGACCATCAAAATAAAGTTTTAATCTATGCCCATTTACTTTTAATATTTTTCCAGTCTTAGGATTTTGATTATTGACTGCTCCATAGGGATGAACTTTTATAACTCTGAATGACCCTTTCCACCTAGTCTTTAATTTTCCAGGAAATAATTTTACTCTTGTATTATATAATAAAATTTCCTGTCCAGGTTTAAATTCTCTTTTTACTATCTTTAGATTATGTCATTCTTTCATTTTTTTTCTTATAAATCATCGCATTATCGTAAGATTCATTCCAAATTTCCTCAAGCTCATTCAATTGCAAAAATCTTTTCTCACCAGCTTCTTTCAAATTGAAATTAAATTCCTTTATCGCCCAATAAGCTTTATGTTTTAATTTAACTGGCAAGTGACAAGTCTTCCCAAAAATTATTCTATAATGGGACATTCCTATAGGTGTCTTATAAGTTGTCCTATATGCTCATAATGCAGTATCTAATCTAATAGACCAATCCATTTTGTTAGGATTAATACTCTTCTCCAAAATTCTCTTAATTTCACGATTAGATACTTCCACTAAACCACTAGTCTGAGGATGATAAATAGTTAAATTTTATGTACTATATTATATTTTTCCTCTAGCCTTGCAACTGTTACATTTTTAAAATGAGATCCTCCATCAGTAATGATTACTCTCAGCATTCCATGTCTAGTAAAAATATTCTTAACTAAAAATTTTGAAACACTCCGATCATCACATTGTCGGCGCTATTTTTGGTTGGAGGAGTTGTCCGTAAGAAGCTGTCGGTCACTGGAATTGAAATCCCGTTACCCGCTTCGGAAGGACGTTTTAATTTACATATATATATATATATATTTAGAAAACTATGAAATCAAACTGACCCCATATTTTTTATAGTTTAAATGAAAGAGCGTTGTACCTCAAATCCTGTATCTATCCCGAAGGGATGAACACAAGACTTGAGGATGAGACCCGATCAAATAACTTAAGAAAATAATAACATTTGTTTGGTCTGCGAAACCATTGTATTTGCCAACAAGTTCCCCTATTTAATATAAAGAATTAAATAGGATTTATATTAAGCTGGGTTCGGACATGCTTCGTATAAGG
>NW_018220720.1:62573-70701 GCF_001263595.1 Phalaenopsis equestris
TCATCCTGTAAATTTCATTAGTTAGGGCTTACATTTGTGTGAAATGATAGCACAAATAACCTTGAAGATGTGAGGATTTAGGTCAAGACAGACGACAACCTAAGAATCCTAAGGCGAGTTAGGGCTTATATTGTATAACAGGGCTATAAAAAGGCCTAAAGATAAGGTGAGGATTTATGTTGCATAAGCAAGCAACCTCAAGGTCCTATAGATTTGTTGTTTATATCTAAGGAAGGAAGATTGGTTTAGCTGGGGAAGACAGGTTTTGCTGTTGAAGATGGTCGTGCTGCCCACCATTACAGCGCCAAGCTCCTTGCCGTAACGAGTTTGAGTTTTCTAGTGTGTTAAGTTATAATGTCAAATCAGGTGGCCCTATGGTTGAAGTTCTTTAAATTTTATGTGGGCATGTTAAAGTTTATTAGAGCGACACCAGATAGGATCCTACGGTTCCCTTATTCTGGCACCACTATTTTCTATTGGATTCACTTAGTCCAAATGAATTTATTAAACTCAACTTAATGAGTTTCATAATTTCATTTAGACTATTGGAAACCTCGTTAGCAACCATAGGTTACCTCCTCCGAAGAATTCTCGCTCATCCGATAGAGACGTCTTAATTAAGTTGAAGGTGTAGTTTTGTGTGATATTTGTGATTAAATTTGGAGTCGTTTTATATTTTGAATGTTGTAGGGGTGAATTTTATCTTGGTTAATCTTGGTTTTTTTGTTTTGGTTTTGGTTTTGTGGCTGTCCTAATAGTTTTAGTTTTCATGCAGGGTAGCATCGTTGTTTAGCATGCAAGTTTGCAGGTATAAAAGTACAGTATGAAAGTACAAGAAAGACAACGCTTAAAACTGTAAAAGCATACCTGGCGAGTCTTCTCATTCCACCAATTGAAACTCAAAAAGCATGTTAAGGCACTTTATATAAAACAGGGAAGTAGAATTTTTTGACGACCTATTTAACTCTAGGTCATCTCTTGGAGTGTCCTTAGGAGTTTAATTAAGGATGATGTTGTCAAGCAAAATATATCAAGTTTAGTAGATCTCCGAGGAATCCAACAGATCTAGACAAAGAATAAGGTCTGTGCTACTCTCTCGCTACCTGGTGGAAAATCTCGAGTTATTTTAAACTTATTATGTTGCTTAATAATTCATCTAGTCAATACCCTTAGTGCTCAATTCACATTGATGTCTCAATTATCCCTAAGAGTAAAGTAATCATCATCTGTAACTTAATTTTGAAAATTATGTGGGTGAAGATACTTAAAAAGACAAGTTAGTGTTATTAAGACACTTAGCCAAATTTTGGTCCTAATTGGGCTTGCAGTATTTGAAAGATGTTTTAATTTAAATGATGTTTACTTTTCTAATCCTCATTTAAATGAAACTTGATTCAACCTAAGTAACTACTAAGCCCTCAAGTCCTAAGTGAGTGTCTTAGTTAGTTTTGAAAAGGTTAAACATTAGGTGATCATGATTCATGATTTAAATTTCATTTGAAAATCAAAATAGGGGTATTAAATTGATTAATTATTGACTTCGAAAGTCATACCCCTAAGTCCTGGGTTCATTTTATTGTAATAAACTTCCAAATTTTAATAAATTAGAATTTTATTAACCTATCTTTTCAATTAGGAAAGCGAGGTTGGTTTCTACCAATTAACCCCATGTGTTTCAAACATCCAAATAAAAATCAGAGGTTTCCCATTTCCCTCCTTGAATTAAGCCTAAATGTTAATTAAGGCTATATTTTCAAAATTACATATTTTCCCCTAAGGCTCTAACACTTCATAATTTGCCAAATTCAATTCAAATGACTTTCAAATTTTTATCCTACCTCATTCATGGGTCAATTAAGACATCAAAGGAAAAAATGTAATTTTTCAAAATTTAATTTAATTTATATAATTATTTTCATGTAAAAATAAGATTTTTCAAAGAAAATTCCTAACTTGACCAAGCTAAATGTTAATCCCATGAAATTTTTACTGGAGGTAGACTTAGACTAGAGACACCTTTGAACCAAATTTCATATTGTTTTTAATTTTATTTGAAGTTTAAGAATTATTTTAATTTTTGGGTTATTTATTAAATATAAAATATTTTAAATGGAGAAAAATTAAGTTTTATATTTTTGAAAAATCTTCCTCAAGTCAGAGAACTCAGAGGAGAAAATTTTATATTTTTCTGAGTTTTATTTGATTTATTTGAATTGTTTTAGTGAAAATTCATTTTTAGCCTTTAAAAATTATTTTTAAGCTTTGAAATTTAGTATCTTTATTTAGAAAATCAGTTGGAAAAAAAATATTCCAATGATCTCTAAGTGCTTAAAAAGTAATTTATAATATTTCCATGAATTTTATTATTTTTTTTTTTTTATGGATTTTTAATTATTTAAATATTTAAAATAGGTTGAAAATTAAGTATTTATTTTAAACTCCATTTTGTTTTTAGAAAATACTCCTGATCACGGAGAACTCAAAAAATAAGCTTGTATGAATTTTAAGTTATTTTTTTTATTTGTAAAAATCATTTAAGTGCCAAAAATGTTATTTATCTTTAAAAATCAACCTAAGTTACCAAATGAACTCACCGAGATATGAATTTTTGAAGTTAGGGATCATTTTCTGAATTAATTAAATCCCTAGTTATCTATTTAAACGCGCGGCGCCACCTCAACCTACGGTGGCTCCAAAGCTCTATGTGGCGCGTTCCTATTCGATGTTGCCATCCATCTCAGCGCTGACTCGGCCCGCGGTTTATGTTCCTAAGCACTGTCCCGCTTGATCTTAACCTTCCATTTGATACTCGCGCAATTGAACAGTGCTCCGTCATCGTCCCCGATAGCCTAGCCTAAGAACCGTCCATCTTCTAGTTTTAAGATCTCTCTCATTTCTTATCCAAATTAGATGAATTTTTTTTTAAATACTCGTCTAGACTAGAGGAACATATCCATACGATTATGATGCCATGAAATCAACTCAAAATAAATGGAGAGTTCAAATAGGCTCAAGAATAAGAGAATTTTTATACATTGGCTGTGAGAAGTGAAGCTTCAATCAGAGGCTCTTGTCACATTTGTTGGGGTCCAAAGAGACTAGGGATCCATCCTCTGGTTTTGGTGTAAGGCCTAGGTGTGGTTTTGATTAAACCCGATTTTGGGTGTTGGTCTAGAGCTATTGTGGAGGCTATTTCAGAGGGGGATTTTATGGGGCTTTGGCTTCTTTCTTGGTTGTGAAGGTGTGACCACAAGTAATTGAATTTTGGTGGACTGTGGAAGTGTAATGAGCTCTATCCTGGTTTTTGACATAGGTTTGAGCTGAAAATTGAGCTTCCACAGTGGAATTCAGTGGGGGAAGAGGGTTGGATTGCACTAAGGGGATCTCAGAGAAGCTCTGTGAGAAGTTTGGGGGGCTCTCTCAAAGAAATTTTCAGCACACCTACCATGGCCGTGGATGTGAGTTTTTATAAAAATGACCATGAGATGGCTCTCAAGGCAAATGTTTGGGTGCATTGTGGTGCTTAGGTGGAGCGCAGGGAGCTCTACAATTTAATTTGGCTAAGCTAGCCTCTGGGTTTGATTTGGGTGAAGTTGCATGGGGGTGGCTCTCAGTTTTGAGCTTCTCCAACGATTAGACCGGCCGGCCATGACAGGGGGAGGTGGCTACGTGCTCAGGGCATCCAGGGAAATCTGTCAAAGCAACTTAATGCAATGAGGTTTAGTTTTGGTAAGGGTATCTTAAGCATATGCATTCTTGGAAATAAGATCCCTTAATTTGAGAGAATTTTAGTCCATTGCTTAGTTTAGGTGGTTAGATGGTTGTTGGCTCAGTCTTAGGATCTAACAAATGGCTGAGGTGGAGTTAATTTGATGACTTTGGGGTAGTCAGACCATCTTTAATGCATAGGTTCAATGTGGGTTCAAGTGATCAAAGTTTGGTTTTGGACTAGGCTAGCCATGTCAATTTGCCTAATTAATTAATCAATATTGTGTATATGAATGTTATGAAGATTTTTGGTGAAGGTTTGAAGTGATTTTGAGTTCAATTGGTAGGTCAATTTGAGGGATTTTTGAAATTTGGTCAATTTGGACATGTTGGGTTAGACATGGACATGTTTTGGACATGTTGGGTTAGACATGGGTCTAGGTTGGGCTAGCCTTGGGTTAAGTCCAAATTGTATTGTTCCAATGATTAAGGGAGATTTTACGAAGATTTTTCATGAAGGTATGGAGTGGAAATTTTGGGGCTAAGGCCATCAATTTGGTGAGATTTTGAAACATGGCCAATTTGGGGCAAATTGGGGCTTTTTGACTTAAGTTAAAATCAAATGAATTTGAGGTCTCATTAAGGCCAATTGGAGGTCAATTTTGATGTATGGGGATGTTATGAAGATTTTTCAATACAAATTGTGGCCAATTGAGTGTGCTATGGGTTCAATTTGGTAGAACCAAGTCATAAAGCCAAAATTGGGTTTTTAGGTTTAGCTCAAAATTGGGTTCAAATCATGGACCAATTGAGCTTAGATTTGGTCTAGATTGGTCACATCAAGGGTGAATTTGAGTTTAAAATTGAAATTTGGGTAAATTGAGACAAATTGAATAGACATTTGGGGTAATTTGGGGAAAATATGGGCCTTTAAAGGGTAATTTGGGGGTTTTAATCAAAGATGACCAAAGTGGCCAAATTGGGTCAAGTGGTAGTTGAGGAAAAATGAAATTAGGAATATTTGGGACGTTTTGAAAATTTTTGGGATTTTTTAGAATTTTTTGAATTCTGGGCTAAGGAGGGGTATTTTTGGTAATTTTGGTGATTTTAGGTAGTTTGGGTGTTTTCAAGGTGTTTGAAATGATTTTTGAACCAAGTTGGGGGATTTTAGGGGCAAAAGGCTAGGTCGGGTATCTTGCTAGAGTTGGAGTGTCAACCATCCTCAATAAGCCATGGACCAATGGAAACCCCATTTTGGGTTCTCTATGTAGTGGTCTTAGCGAAACCCTAGCATAGGGCTAGTTAGTTTAGGGGACCACCTACAGGTCTCTCTTAAAAGTATTAAGAGATCAAAGCTTAGAAGTTTAAGTTTAGGATAGTGAGTGATTGTGAGTGCAAGCATGTACCTTAAGCCCTAGACCAAAACCCATGGGCAAACCCTAAGGTCCAACAGTCCTAAGGGTGACTCATCTTGAGTTCCCCTATAATGACCCCACCTACTAAGTGCTAGAGGTTAGGACCAATGTGTGGAACTTCAAGTTGAGTAGATAAGAGTTTGCAATTTCTAATGGTGATGGCTCCTTGTCTAGTTTTCTAAGAATAGTCAATAAGAAAGTCCTATGGCTAGACCTTAGGCTATTAAAAAGGAAAAACTAAACCTCAACCAAACGTGAGGTCAACAAATGGACCCCCAATAGGTGTGGTGTGTTGGGCAAGCACACCGTGCATATTAGCGTTGACCAATATTATTAACAAAAATCAATACAAACTCCTAAGTCAACAAAATCGGAGGTATGTGTAGGGTTGTGTATGTGATTTGTTTCTGCTGGGGAATTAGCAGGTGATCGTTTGATTGAAATCAAAGAGTAGGGACTCCCGCAGGGGATTGGAGAGTGAATTTTGAGTTATGAAATTTCAGGTATTTATAAGGGATGGGAGTCAGTATATAAGTGCTGACCACGTGGTGGGAATTAAAGTTTGGGTATCAATCCCAAAATAAGAATCAGATGCCATAATCCATTTAAGGTGGTCTTAAAACTGATTTCAAAAGATGAGAATAGGATTGTGGGAGGACCAAATTGAGATGGAAAGCACAGAGGCTCACGTCCTACTCAAAAGAGTGACAATAGTGTAGAAGACGACAACCATTAAGGATATGTCACGAGAAAGAAAGGACTGTACCAGTTCGAGTACCACTAGGGAGTTACGTTCGAACTGACATATGACGGGGAGAATATATCTATCATGTTAGGAAGGAAAGTACTAGGACTCACATCCAACCCAAGCGATGTTGAAGAAAGCGTTTGCTACGTTGAAGAAGAAAGCACTGGGACTCACATCCAACTCAAGAGGTAACAAGAAAATATATGTGTCACGTTAGGAAGGAAAGCACTAGGACTCACATCCAACCCAAGCGGTGATAAGAGAATATTAATGCTACATTGAGAAGGAAAGTACTAGGACTCATATCCAACTCAAGAGGTAACAAGAAAATATATGTGTCCCGTTAGGAAGGAAAGCACTATGACTCACATCCAACCCAAGCGGTGATAAGAGAATATTAATGCTACATTGAGAAGGAAAGTACTAGGACTCATATCCAACTCAAGAGGTAACAAGAAAATATATGTGTCCCGTTAGGAAGGAAAGCACTATGACTCACATCCAACCCAAGTGGTGATAAGAGAATATATATGTTACATTGAGAAGGAAAGCACTAGGACTCATATCCAACTCAAGAGGTAACAAAAAAATATGTGTGAGTCACGTTAGGAAAGAAAGCGCTAGAACTCACATCTAACCCAAACGGTGACAAGAGAATATATGTGTCACATTGAGGAGGAAAGCACTTGGACTCACATCCAACTCAATAGATAACAAAAAGTATGTGTGTGTCACGTTAGGAAGGAAAGTGCTGGGACTCACATCCAACCGAAGCGGTGACAAGAGGATATATGTGTTACATTGAGAAGGAAAGCACTAGGACTCACATCCAACTCAAGAGGTAATAAGAAAGTATGTGTGTCTCACGTTAGGAAGGAAAGTGCTAGGGCTCACATCCAACCCAAACGCTAACAAGAGAATATATGTGTTACATTGAGGAGGAAAGCACTAGGACTCGCATCCAACTCAATAGGTAACAAAAAGTATGTGTGTGTCACGTTAGGAATGAAAGCGCTAGGACTCACATCCAACCCAAACGGTGATAAAAAAATATATGTGTTACATTGAGGAGGAAAGCACTAGGAATCACATCCAACTCAAGCGATAATAAGAAAGTATGTGTGTGTCATGTTAGGAAGGAAAGCGCTAGGCCACACCTCCACGCCAAAGGGTAACCCAAATGGTGACAAGAGAATATATGTGTTACGTTGAGGAGAAAAGCACTAGGACTCCCATCCAACTCAAGCGGTAACAAGAAAGTATTTGCGTCACGTTAGGAAGGAAAGCGCTAGGACTCACATCCAACCCAAGTGGTGACAAGAGGAAATATGTGCGTCATGCAAAGAATATGCATACTCACACATGTGAATTTGTGGGAAATATGTGAATAGAATATATGAAGCAATCGAAAGCCTTAACATCCATTGTTGGGGGCCTCACACTGATCCTTGGAGAATTTGAAATTTGAAGGAATCGGAAGCCTTAATATCCATTGAAAGGGGCCTCACACTGATCCTCGAAAAATTTGAAATTTGAAGGAAATGGAAGCCTTAATATCCTTTAAAGGGGGCCTCACACCGATCCTCGGATATGGGGAGTCAAAATTTTGGATACTAACGCCAAGAGTCATATGAGAAAAGTGTAGAGAGTTTGTGATGTTGAATTTGCAAGAATGTGTCATGTGAAAAGGTTGATTTTGTTGAAGAAGATTTCTAGAGCTTTGTGGGGTTTTGTGCAGAATGTGAAATTTTGTGGGGATGTGAAGAGAGTTAATGCAGACAAAGATGGTTGTGCTGCGTGCACAAAGAGTAAGAAACTCTGAAAATGAGAGAAAAAACGAGTGAATCCACTCAACAGATTTTCTTTTCTTGTTGTTTTTACCACATTTAATTTTTCAAAGTATGTTTTTTTAAAATTTTAATTTTAATTGATCGATTTTCAAAAGAAATTTGTTTTTTTGTTTATATATAAAAAGAATTTATTTAAATTTATTTATTATTAAAGGTTAGTTGTTTCATTCTTCGTTCATTGAAATTCTGAACCAACGTATGGTTCGTGGCTTCTATCCATCGCACAAAAATTAAACTGACAAAAAGGCACATTTTTGAGAGAAATTTCCATTAATCTGCTCCAATCAAAATATCACAGATCAAACATAGGCTGACGCCTCAAAATAGTATAACATATAGTCCATGTTGAAGTACATCAAAACATCTCATGCTTTTCGGCACTATTTTTGGTGTGGAGTTTGCCCGTA
>NW_018220721.1:0-722 GCF_001263595.1 Phalaenopsis equestris
AAAATTTTATATGCAGTTCTATTTATTCCAAAATGACCTCCAGATTCAGAATCATGGCATTTTCAACTATCTGTTGAGTTTCTTCATAACGCACACATCTTCTAATAATTAAATCTTTACATTGTTTATATAAATATGGGTCATCCCAAAAAATAGACTTTTGAATCATAGATAAATTTTTTTAATTGTGGATTCTGGATATCAGGTGGTAGAATGCCACTTACAATATATTTTACTATATCAACATACCACAGTACATCCATTTCATCAATACTATATAAATGTTCATCAGGGAAATTTTCTAAAATTTCATTTGCAAAATTAGTTAATATTTCTATTTCTATTCTAGATAAATGATCAACTATTTGATTATCACTACCCTTTCTATCTACCACGGTAAAATCAAACTCTTGCAATAAAAGTATTCATCTAAATAATCTTGGTTTAACATCCTTCTTTTGCATCAAATATTTAATAGCAAAATGATCTGTATGCACTATACATTTAGTTCCAATTAAATAAGATCTAAATTTATCAAAGGCATAAACAATAGCTAATAACTCACTTTCAGTAGTAGTATAATTAATTTGAGCATTATTTAGAGTTTTACTAGCATAATATATAACTTTAAAAACTTTGTCGTGTCTTTGTCACTGGCATCACACATTATTTCAAATGGTTTTTCTTAGTTAGGTGGTACTATTGTAGGTGTAGTGATTAAT
>NW_018220722.1:0-614 GCF_001263595.1 Phalaenopsis equestris
AACTTAATATAAACCCTATTTAATTCTTTATATTGTATAGGGGAACTTGTCCGTAAATATAAAGGTTTCGCAGACCAAACAGATGTCATTAATATCTTAGTTTATTTGATTCAGCCTCATCCTCAAGTCTTGTGTTTGTCCTTTGGGATAGATACAAGATTTGAGGTATAGTGCTCTTTCTTTTAAACTATAAAAATATGGGGTCAGTCAGATTTCATATTTTTCTAAACTTCCACGTCCTTCCGAAGCGGGCGACGAGATTTTAATTCTGGTGACCGACAGCTTCTTACGGGCAACCCCATCAAAACCAAAAATAGCACTGACAATATTGTTTTTTTATCAGTGTTGTATGAACTTTATTACATTTTCTAAACTTATATTGGAGTATTAGTAGCATTATTAGTAAAGTTTTCATGAAGTTATTTTTCATATGAATATTCTAAGTATCCTTGATATGACAAATTGCAATTCTTCTTGACATGAATAAAAATTCAGAAATCTTAATATTGATTACAAAATTCTTTTAGACTTAGATTTTGAATCAAAGTTATAAAAGGATTTTTTAAATTTTATTATTTAATTTATTAAACTAAAGTATATAAGTTATGAGTTAA
>NW_018220723.1:0-425 GCF_001263595.1 Phalaenopsis equestris
TAAGTTTCAGGTGGTGGAACGAGAAGGCTCACCAGGACACTTTTACAGTTTTACAGCATTTTACAGTCTTTCTTGTACTTTTCTACTGATTTTCTTTTATGCTTATTTACTGCATACACTTGCATGTTAAAAAACAAAACAAAACCAAAATTAAAAAAAAAACAAAATTTCAAACAAAAAAAATATCTCACAACATTTCAAAATGTAAGACAACTCAAAACTTAATGACAAACATCATAAAAAATACAACTTCAACTAAATTAAAATGTCTCTATTGGAAGATCGGGAATCCCTCGGAGGAGGTAACCTACGGTTGCTAACGAAGCTTCCCACGGTCTAAATGAAATTATGGAACTCATTAAGTTGAGTTTAGTAAATTCATTTGGACTAAGTGATTCCAATAGAAAATAGTGGTGCCGGGACGA
>NW_018220723.1:1017-5697 GCF_001263595.1 Phalaenopsis equestris
ACTTCTTAGTCCGATATCTTTGAAATGTCCTTACCATTTGAACTCCTTGAAGATAATTTTTCTTGACTTTTATTGAGAGTATTCTTAGGTAACTTTTGTTACCTAAGATGTAATTAACTATAAGGGCTTGCCCTTATAGGAAGCTTTTCCTGAACCCAACATAATATAAACCCTATTTAATTCCTTGTATTAAATAGGGGAATTTATCGGCCAATACATTGGTTTCGCAGACCAAACGGATGTCATAACTTTCTTTAGTTTATTTGATCGAGCCTCACCCTCAACTCTTGTATTCATCCTTCGGAATAGATACAGGATTTAAGGTAAAGCGCTCTTTCATCTATACTATGAAAATTATGGGTTCAGTTTGGCTTCATCTTTTTCAAAACTAAAATTTTTAAAACGTCCTTCCGAAGCGGGTAACTGGATTTCAATTCCGATGACCGACAGCTTCTTATGGGCAAACCCCAAGCCAACAATAGTGCCGACATGCATGTTATAGGGTGTGCTAACTCTGTTCTGCAGGACGACATTCAGAAGTGGAATTTCAAGACAACAAAACTAAAACAAAAACAAAACGACATAACATGACATGAATAAAACCAAACAAAATGACATGACATGACATAACAAAACAAAATGACATGACATAAACAAAAATGACATAACACGACAAAAATAAACAAAATAAAACAAATTGACATGACATGACACCAACAAATAAAACAAAACAAAACCTTTAGGGTAGAGTGAGATTCTTAGAAATCTATCACCCTAGGAATAAAACATTTGATGTTTCTTTCCTTGACCTTGTCATTTCTTAGAAGAACAAATGTTGACGAGAATCAGGAGTTTTCTTAGATAGTTTAACTGTCTAAAATGTATTTAACTATAGGAGCTTGCTCCTATAGGAAAATTAAAAACTCAGAATAGGTGATATACCTAAAGTTTCTTATCATTTATTTTTCGTGTGGTTTTCCTTATATGACAAAATCATTTCTCTATATTGACTACCACAATGAAAAATCCTTACGAAATTTCTTTTCTCATATTCTCTATTTTTAGCCCTTTTTCTTCCATCTCATAGTTTCTTAAAATCTTTAAACCATTGATATGATTCAAGAGAATAAGTTAACTAGAGATTAGGGCAATGAAAATAGATAAACAAAGTGGTGACCCCTTTCAATCAAAAGACACACATCATCACAACGATGAGAGAATTAGCTGTGACCATGAATGATGAGTTTCGAGCGGCGACAAGAGAGTTGCAACTCCGCTGGGGATTTGATTTAGAAATTTGAGATGTAATGTTGATGTCATTCATAAGAAAACTTATTTGTAATTTATGGTGTTTTCAATTGTTGATATCTATTTGGGCATTTTGGAATAGAACTAGCATTAGAAGAGATGTCAAATGTTGATTTTGGAAAAGAAATGTGACTGACAACCAGTCCAAAGGAAGAAGCTGAAGGACAACCATGATTCCTTGTTAAGAAGGTCTTATATCCAATGGTAGGAGAGTGGCTTCCATAAGGAGGTCTTCTACTACAACCTAAAGATGTCAAATGTCAACGTCTATCATTTTTGATAAGGAATCTTATTCGACTTACATCGAATCTCAAAAGAAAATCAGGATAGATTTTTGGGTGGGGTTTGACACAAAACCCTCTAAAAACCTTAAATTGAATGCTTGAAATTCATCACTGACCTCAGAGAAGAAGTTTCCAACTGAAATTGGACCGTCCCAAAACCTCTACCATAGAGTTCAGTGAAACTGAGTTCACCATTTCATTGAACTCCTACACAGAGCCAATTTCAACTTAAATTGGAGCAAGGACAAGCTTGCTGACTATTTGGCAAAGCTTCAAAAGCAATCAGATTGAAGCTTCATCAACTGTGGCTAAGGTATGGGCTAAAAACTTAATTTCGGCTTAGATTCCACACATTGTGAAGTGAAGTATCAATCCATACCAACAGGAAATATGTTAATCGTATGGATGCCTTCCTTTGGAGGAACTGATCCTCTGGAAACAAAAATATTTTAATTTGACCAAAGATCCAGAGAGATAATGAGTCAAATCAACGAATGACGTTCGTTTTATCCATCTTTAGAATGATAAATCAATGTCGTCCATTTTCGTATATCGGAAATGGACTATAGTGATGAATTCATACCATGATTTTGTCCATACAAAATAATTCAAAATGCGGGCCACCTGGCATCCACATGTAGAAACCCAGCAAAAGAAATAGTGCCAAGCCAGAGTTCGGAAAATACGTTGTATGGGTCAGCGACAGCGTGGAATTTTCTTAAAGTAGGAAATTAAAAAATTTAGAAAATGTCCAAAAGTTTTAAAATTCATAACTTTTCACACAAAAATCACAAAAATAAAACCATAATAACTATGAACTCAGGACAGTGAGTAGAATATTTTGGACATAAAATCAAAATTTAGTTAATAATATTTAATTTTTAATTAATTAAATACTCTCTGGATGAACTTAATTATTAAAAATTATTTCAAATTTTAAAAATTCTAAAACTTTTAGGGAATTATCTTTAGGTCCTCAGGAATCTTCCATAATTTTCCCAAGGCCAAAAATACCAATTTCTATCAAATTTTTATAATTATCTTTAAAATATTTATAAAAATAAAAGAAATTGGAAATTAAAATCAGAAATGGTTAGAAAACTTAGAGTGACATTTTTGAACTCTAAAATGACAAATTTTAACCATTTATAAATTTAAAAATGACATTTCATCTCTAGGGTAAAAACTATAAAATTAAAAATTAGATATTAACCTAAGATATCTTTAGGCTTGGACACTATCGTTTTTGTGACTTATAGGGTTGACCAAACTCTGATCTTTAGACCTTAATGACATAAGGTCTAACCATCTTCTCAAAGATCATTGAGTCAAACTCCATGGACTCAAAATGATGAAACATTCAAGTCTAGTCAACCTAAACTTAATCTGAGTTCAGCATAAACCAAACAAAGACACTTAGGTTCAATCTTATTGAACTCAAACATCTCAAATCCAATATAGGTCTAAACAACAATTAGGCCTAATTAAAACTCTGTTTGACCTCAACTACATTATGTTTAACATCATAAACCCTAATAGGATCTAAACAATTTTTAGACCTAATTAAACTTTGTTAAACCTTAACTACATTAAATTTAACTCCATAAACTATAATTAAGTTTAAACCGCATTTAGACCTAATTAAACCATAGTTAAAACTTAACTACATTAGGTTTATCTTAACAAACCATAATCTGTTCTAACCCATAATTAGACCTAATAAATCAATTCAACCTTACTTACATTAGGCTTAATTAACAAACCATAATTAGGTCAAACCCCTAATTAAACTTAATTAGTCAATTAAACCTTACATACATTAGGTTTAATTAACTATAAACCATAATTAGGTCTAACCCCTAATTAGACCTAATTAATATAATTAAACCTTACTAACATTAGGTTTAATTAACCATAAAACCATAAAACATAATTAGTTCTAACCTTTAATTAAAGCAAATTAATTTAATTAAACCTTACTTACATTAGGTTTTATTAACCTTAAACATTAATTAGGTCTAACCCCTAATTAGACCTAATTAATCAACGTAAACCTCAATTGCATTAGGTTTAAGATAACCTTTAAAACATAATTAGGTTTAATTCAATTAGACTTAATTAACCCTTAGGCCTTACTTAGATTAGGCTTAACATCCTTTAAACCATTATTAAGTCTAACACAATTAGACTTAATTAATCCTAAAGCCTTATTTAAATTAGGCTTAAACAATCTTTAAACCATAGTTGAGTCTAATCTAATTTAGACATAATTAATCCTTAAGCCTTAATTACATTAAGCTTAAGTAGCCTCTAAACCATAATTAGACCTAACTCCAATTAGGTCTAATCCAATTTAGGTTCAATCCAAATTGAACCTAAATTAAATCTAAACCTTAGGTTCAACCTATATTGAACTTAAAATCCAACCTAAGACTTAGGTTCAAACCAAATTGAACCTAAGTTAACCAAACCTGAGGTTTGACAAATACTCAACCTAAATCAAACCTTTAATTTAGGTTCAACCTAACTTGAACCCAAGTTCAACCCAAATTGATCCTAACTCAAATTCAAACTTAGGTTCAACCCAACTTGAACCCTGTCGGCACTATTTTTGGTGTAGAGTTTGCCCGTAAGAAGCTGTCGGTCATCGGAATTGAAATCCCGTCGCCCGCTTCGGAAGGACGTTTTAAAAAATTTTAGTTTTGAGAAAGATGAAGTCAAACTGACCCCATAATTTTCATAGCTTAGATGAAAGAGCGCTTTTACCTCAAATCCTGTATCTATCCCGAAGGATGAACATAAGAGTTGAGGGTGAGGCTCGACTAAAGAAAGTTATGACATTCGTTTGGTCTGCGAAACCAATGTATTGGCCTACAAGTTCCCCTATTTAATATAAGGAATTAAATAGGGTTTATATTATGCTGGGTTCGGGAAAAGCTTCCTATAAGGGCAAGCCCCTATAGTTAATTACATCTTAGGTAACAAAAGTTACCTAAGAATACTCTCGATAAAAGTCAAGAAAAATTATCTTCAAGGAGTTCAAATGGTAAGGACATTTCAAAGATATTGGACTAAGAAGTGTGAAGGG
>NW_018220723.1:6200-6495 GCF_001263595.1 Phalaenopsis equestris
AACTCAACTTAATGAGTTCCATAATTTCATTTAGACAGTGGGAAGCCTCGTTAGCAATCGTAGGTTACCTCCTCCGAGGGGTTCCCGATCTTCGAATAGAGACATTTTAATTTAGTTGAAGTCATATTTTTTTTTTTTATGTTTGTGATTAAGTTTTGAGTTGTCTTATATTTTTGAAATGTTGCGGGGGTGATTTATGCAATTTTATATTTTCTATGCAGGTATGTAAATATAAGCATAATAAAAAGTGCGGTAGGAACGTACAAGAAAGTCTGTAAAATGCTGTAAACTGTAA
>NW_018220724.1:0-1229 GCF_001263595.1 Phalaenopsis equestris
TTCAAATAATAAATATTTTCACAACACATTATAAAGTAGCAATAAAAAGTTGATGTTATGTTCATTCATTCTCTAAATATAGCATTTGTAATTTGTTCCTTCAACTCTATCATCTCGCTTGCACCTTTCCTTTCCTGATGGAAGTCTCAAGCAAATCAATTTCGGTTTGTGATAAAGATTATCCAAGAAGATATTCATATGCTTCAATAGGGCAGGAACAAGTCAATGATCTTCATTGATCATATTGGAGTCAATTGCAAGAAAAAACGTCGTTGAATATACTTGTGGAGAGCCATCATGTCGACCACAGTTAACACTTGTTGGGGAAACGAGCATATCGCATAGTATGACTAACTTTTTCTTCCAAACTTCAAATGATCTTTCGATGACAACGCATATGAAGTGTCTCTTGTTGAACATCTCTCTCATATCCCGAGTGGCTTTACTTGCTCTCTCGAAGTCGGGAATGTAATTACCTCCACCTCCACATCACACAACTACCCTACACCACCACCTCCACACCACACACAACACCACCTCCACGGCACACATCAAGACATGCACACAACACACCAACACATCCACACACAACACCACACGCCACCACCTCTGCACTACATACCACGACCTCCACACCAAACATCATCGCCCCGAACACCACACCATAAAATTCATCATTTTGGGAAAGAACCACACCATCACCACCACCACAAACTCGAGCAGTATAGAACAACCACATGGCCCATTTGCATTCAATTATTTTCTTCATGCAATCACCATCGCCACCAAATTATAGGCACAACATCAACTGAATAGACCAAATAGAAATCAAATCCATCCACTGGATATAGAATAAAGAACCAAAATCATCAACAAAGCACAACACAAAGAATCCAGAAAAATCCCAAAATCCAACATCAACCGAAAACTATCGAACGACAAGAGCACAGAAAAAAAAAAAACCAGGAAAACCATCAAACTTAAATATTTGTAAAATCAAAATGCTCGCTAAATAAGGTGGAGAATACCGTAACATAGGGGAGATGAAGAGGAACTACCACACAGAGGGCGATGTAAGAGGCAATAATCCAAATCGAGCCGAAGAACAGAGGGGATAGGGGGAGGAGAAGAAAGGCAAGATGAGCGCAACAATCACCTAAGAGTGCCTAAATAAGTAAAATAAATTCATTAAAATTAAGAAAAAATACATGTATTAATCCTAAGAGTGC
>NW_018220724.1:1707-7295 GCF_001263595.1 Phalaenopsis equestris
AATATGCATGATTCTAACCCGTGACCTCATTGTCAGAAACTACACTCAGCCACTACATCTCAGGTATGTGTGTACGCATACTCTTAAGTTAGATATAAGTCCATATATTTTTCATCATGATCTAATCATCATGTTCATATTTTGGATTGTATGTGAGTTAGATTAATTATCAAGTTAGATGTGAGTCAACATGATTTGACTTTTTCCAAAACCAGTGCGCTACCCCTTTCGAGCACTCAAATCTCCTCTTTTAAGGAAAAAATGAGCTTAAAAGATAATATGTGTAATTCTAACCAGTGACTTACAGAAACAAAACTAGACCCAACAACTATGTCTCGATGTATGTGTTTGTTTATCCGTCCATATGTTCAAGTCAATCAAACCAAAATTTCAAAAAATGGGGCGTTGCGAGAATCGAACTCGCGACCTCTTGCACCCAAAGCAAGAATCATACCACTAGACCAAACGCCCTTTTTGGTGTTAAAGACTATAATAGTACTAATGTTGTAATGGCATTTACATATGTAGTGCCTTAACTTTAGTATATATATGTATACATATTCGTCTTATTTATGGTATCTAACTTTTTAAAAGTCAAAATAATGATATTTTTTATGTGATATAAAAAATTTGAATGGTATAAATATAAAAAAAAAAAAATTTGAGATGTTCAATATGTAAATACATGGAATTGAGTGGATGAATGTAAAATAAATAGAAAAAATATATATAAACTTCATTGACAATTTTTTATTTATGTAAACCTATATTGAGCTAAACTACTCAATTACAAATTACAGCTCCATTATACTCCCCAAAGTATTTATCATAGTGCTCAAATAAACGACTTTTGAATTACAATATAAAGATCTTTTTAAGTGTTCTTTTATGCGCGTATTTTCTGTCCGGACACCTGACGTACCTCTACGTGCGGTGCAGATTATTTCTGGGTTATTTCAAAATTATTGAAAATAATCCAGAAACAACCTGAAAATAACTCAAGAATACCCTGTGCCGCACGTAGAGCTACGTCAGGAGTCCGCACAGAAAAAATTTTTTTTCTTTTACATATACACTAGATTATACTTCTATACATATACACCACTTAATTCTTGTGTATTTACATATCTAACACCTAAAAATTATAAGTTTTAGGTATGTATGCCACCTTACCGATGCATAAAAAGGAGCATTTCACATTTTTTTTAAAACCTAACGTAGTGATGGTTTTTTTTTATATGATATGAAAGATTTTGGCAGTAAAATGCAAAAAAATAAAATCTAAATTATAGATATGTAAATACAAAAGAATTGGGTGTCATATATGTAAATGTGAATTATATCTCCACAGTGCTTAACAATTAATTTACAGTATGTAAATTGGAGAAAAACTCCATAAAATGTAAATGCAACTATCAGGAAGACACAATGAAAAGCTGACTGACATTTGCAAATTGCAACCTGCTTTAAAAAGTTTTCCGCAAATAAAACATTCCTCGAAGCTTAACATCTTCGACGACTTGCTACATCATCAGGTCGAGTGTTATATCGACAAAGTGGTGATTAAGAGTCATTATGAAGGACTATTTTTGAACGCCTTAAGAAATGAAACATATAATTCATCTGCTCATTCATGCATGCATATTTAACTACTAGTACTGTTATTCTCATGGCAAACATCAGCACAACCACGATGAATTGTAAAGTAGGGGTATTTACATACATAACACCCAATTTCAATGTATTTACACACCTAAACTTATCAATATCACCCAGACATTTCATATCACAAAAAATATCACCATTTTAACTTATCAAAAGTGAAATACACATTTTCATGCTCAACTAAGGTGGCATGTATAAAGAAATTAAAGCTTAAATGGTAGATATGTAAATACATGGGAAATGAGTGGTATGTATGTAAATCATCATTTGCAATATTAGGAAATTCTTTGGTATTCATGTAAATTTTCCAAAAATGAAATTATTTATGATACCAATAGTAGCATTCAAACAAGTCTAATTCCAGTTTGGGAGAATTTATGATATTTAACAGAATGCAAGCATCTAAAATACAGATTAAAAGAGAATGTAATTTAATTAAGCGTAAGAAAAAAAAAGATTTTTAAGAAAAATTTTCAATTACCTGCATGTGTGAAAAGATTATGGGTGCTTAGCGGCATCCTAACTCTGCTCTTCCCTCCTCACTGATGGTGGAGTTTGTGCAGAGTTTCTGCAGATCAATGTAGCCTATTATAGTATCTTCAAACACTGCATCTTGAAGTTCAGCGTTGTCGAAGGTGGAGCCTGACAAAACTGTGTTCTTAAAAACTGCTCCCTGTAAATTGGCTTTTTCAAAATTGACCCGGTCGATTACAGCATTTGAGAAATCCACGCCTGCAACATTATAACATGTTTAGTTCGGAAGATTTGCAGACAAAGCACTCTAATTCTTATGTATTTACATTGTTGAATCCGAAAATGTTCGGGAAGCAATCCTAAGAAATGGACCGTTCTATTAGAAAGTGATTAAGGTAGAGACCGACAAAAAGTGTTCCTCATTCATAATATGGATTCTAATTTATAGACCTAGGTCCTAATATTACAAAAGTATATATAGTAACATTTAGGTCCTAATATTACAACGAGCTTTTTTGGCAGCCCTAATCGTCCTGAAGGTTGATTACCGCCCTACGAGATTTTCTCTTGGCGTCTTCTGTCGATCGTTCGAATAAGGTGTGTCCTTCACAATACTCATCTAGAAACTATCGTTAAAGGCTACACTCGATCGCCCGCATCATCTTTCTAAGCCGCCAATCTACTTTGAGATTCATGCTGACATAAAAATATGTGTACATATTTAGTTCTCTGATTTTTTTTCTCTTTGAAAGTTATTCAGTACAAGAGGATAAGAGAATTTTTAAACACGTATGAAATAATTAAATGATATTATTGCGCAATAATGGACTTCACTTGATTTCCGTGTCAGGGCCGTTATAAATAGGCTTTGGGACATATAATAATGATCGTAAGCTCTCATTGTCCCCCTGCTTCAGTTGCCATAGGGATTGAGCACTCTTCTTAAGCCTCAAGGCACTAGCAAACTACGATAGGAAAAGTCTCCTGAACTCCGTAAAATAGGTTATTACCCCCGCGGCAATCCGTTGAACACCTTAATGCGGTCGATCTCAGCGTCGTGAAGAATAGCTTACACTTGAGGGCGTTAGAAATTTTCAATGCATATGGACGATTCAAACGACGTGAGGTGGTCGTTGAGATTCGACTGTCATTTATATGTCTCTAAGACCATCAACTTGAACTTCTCAAGGGATTCAACTCCAGAGACCTACAGAAAGAAAGTGTTCTCTGACTGCCTTTGTACCTAGGTCCGCACCGGTCAGTTCCTCTCCTCCACAGGGGCAGATCTGACCTGTCTTGGTACCAACTCTCGTCGAGCTTTTCCTACAGGTAGATCCCCCACCTTCTATTGTAGGCTGGCAGTTCCCCTTGAGGGGGTTGAGTTTTCCTTATCATGGTGGCTCTTCTCCTAGAACTAGGGCGGCTGCTAGGGCAGCAATCGCTCTAAAGACTTCCGCAAACTGTTTTGACATCTGGTTAATGATTTGAGTTCTCAAATCTTGCGGGACTTGTTGAATAAATTCTTCCATTAAATCTTGGGTGCATGGCGCTTCTCCTTCATTCCTCTGACTAGACTCTCTCTATTGTTGATGTTGGGCTCCTTTTCTTATTGATGACATGTCATCGCACCTTAAAAAATGTTGAATCCAAAAATATTCGAGAAACACACCCAAGGAATAAGTGATTAAGAGAGAGAGAGAACAGTAGTAAACTGACAAAAGGTGTCACTTATTCATAATATGGACCCCAATTTATAGGACTACGTCTCATTATTACAATAGTACATACTAGCCCCCTCATTATTAACTTTTCAGGGGGATTTTCGGTAACTACAGAGTTATTTGCATACAATAAAATTTGAGGCCGATTCGATCGAAGAAGATTGTTGATCGCCTGTCAAGCCTTGGTTTGGTCAATATATAATTCGAAAGAGAGCTTCTCGTCGATTTTCTTGAAGGTTGATTACCGCCTTACCAGATTTTCTCTTGGCGTCTTTTGTCGATCAATTGGATAAGATGCCTCATTCACCAATACTTATATGGAAATGATCGTCAAAGGCTACGCTCGATCGTCTGTATCTTCTCCTGAAGCCGCCCATTTGCTTTGAGAATCATGCTAACACGTAAATAGGTGAACACATATCTAACATCTATACTTCAATTTTTACATATGTCACATTGCCTATGAATGAAAAGGTGTATTTCACTTTTTAAAAGTTAAATAGTAATATTTTTTTATCAAATATGAATGATTGAGGAGGTATAAATGTAAAAAAAAAATTAGACATTTGATATGTAAATACATAGGGGTTGGATAGTATGTTTGTAAATGCCCCTAGTTTTAATTGTTACATAGAAATGGGTCGAAGCAATATTGCAACATTATTTAGATGTTTTAAACATTTAGCATGTAAAAAACAAAATTTAGACATTAGATATGTAAATACATAGGGGTTAGATAATATTTTCTGTAAATGCCCCAAGTTTTAATTGTTTATATAGAAATGGGTCGAAGCAATAATGCAACATTATTGAGATGTTTTAAGCATTTAGAATCCACTTTAAGTAATGATCCGATTTGTTGCATAGTTTGAAGATTTGTTGCATGGTTTGAACTGGATGTTTTAGGACTTGTTTGGCATCACTTCTACTTTTTATTTTTTCTTTTATTTTGAAAGTATGTTTAATTAGTATTTTTAAAATATTTTTATTTTTATTTTTAAAAACAAACAAACATGTCTTTTTAAAACATTCGAAATAACTCAGAACAACAAAAAATTAATTTAAGTGTTTTTTAAAAGCCACAGCACAAACAAAATAAAAAAAAAAAAAATAAAAAAAAAAATTGAACCTCAACGGCCCCTTAGCATGTGGTTTGATCGGAAAGAGGAAAGAATGAAGGTAACTTGTTGGATTTGAAAAACAAATAACTTGAATTTTGTGAAATATACTAGTCGATGAATATCTCATCACTATCATTTGCAACATCCCAATTCCCAGCTATATGAGGTTGAATTCGTAATTGTGTTATTAACAAATCATTTTGAACATCAGTTATCCATTTTACTTTAGATTATTATTTTTTACTTATATTCCAACACTAATATTGTTTACCCATCAAAAGGGTACGTTTTCTACCCTTCATTGTAGATGTCAATTTTTTTAATGGATAATTAAAAATATAACATTGCTATTTAAAAAATCTAGCACTCATGTGATGCTTGTGAACTACCAAACTGATATATTTTTGCGTGTCACGATCAAACCATTAAGAATTTGATAAAATTGAAAAATATGGGTTGGGGTTTTATCATGATTTTTTATATTTGAGTGAGAATTTGAAAAATGGATAAAAGATGGAGCTAGATTTGTAAATAGCCCTCTTTTAATATGTCATCTATAACATATGCAACTTTAACTTAGGATGGCTAACGGTCTGAGATTTATAAT
>NW_018220725.1:0-476 GCF_001263595.1 Phalaenopsis equestris
TATGGATCTCTGTATAAGAACTTCATCTAACTTTAAAAAAATCATAAGATGTTTTTCTTGATAGATACTATAACATGTCAAAATTTCAAGTCAAGGTGATGTGTCAATATGCATGAAGAATCAAATGATTCTAAATAGTTTTTAATTAATTAAGAATATTTTATGCATCAAATGGACCTAAAATTTATTCCACATTATTCTCCTCTATTCACTGAGCAAGAGGGTATTTATTTTTATTTTTTTGATTTTTCTACACAAAGTTATGTATTTTATAAGTTAAGGGTATTTAAATAAATAACAAAAATCCATATTTATCTATTTAAACAGCGCGTGCTGACTAGATCCTAGGCAGCTCCGAAGGCATGCGTGGCGCGCTCTGGTTGGACGCCGCCATCCACGTAGCTGCTGACTCAGCCCGCGGTTCACGTGCTGAAGTGCTGCCCGACTTGATCTCCCCCATCCATTTGATACACGCT
>NW_018220726.1:0-1168 GCF_001263595.1 Phalaenopsis equestris
TAAACTTGATGGTGGGAGTGACATTGCGGGCATCAAGGCTCGTTGGCAAGTTGTAGGAAAAAGGGAGCGTTGGGCACGCCATTCTAGCAACTTCAAATTAGAAAGCTCTGGGGTTAGCTATTTGGCCAAAACGTCATAATCTTAGCGCAAACACTAAAATTTAACTGAGGTCGATCTATTGATCGGGTAAGTTTTTTTATTTAGTTTATGAGGGGTTTTATAATTTTAGTAAAAGTAGTTTAAAAGTAGAAAAATTTGATTAATAGAAAGAATTTTTAAAAGTGCGCGCAACACGGCACAGTTTGATTTAATTTGCAAAATAGCAAAATCAAAGTAAAAAAGGAGATGTGAAGTGTTTAGGACCCAGTGCGGGACCGACTTAACAATGCATAATGCCAGGTGGAACTAGTCCACCAACACACCTGTTGGCGTCCAACCCCACATGAAGATTAAAAAAGTCTTTAATGGCCTCTTAAATCTCTCTATTCAAAAGTGATTAAATAGACGATCCTAAAGTCCAAAAGAGTTGACCGTACTTTCCTAAGATAGGAATAGGTAAAGCATGTTAATAGAAGAAAGGTAATTTGGTTCATGATAGACATGAGCACATTGTCAATATATGAAGATAATATTTTTTGATTTAAATGGAGAGAAAATCTTGTCTCCGACAGAGTCGCCAGAAGCTGGTCGACATTATTTTTGTTGAGGAGTTCCCCGTGAGAAGCTATCGGTCACCGAAATTAAAATCTCGTCGCCCGCTTCGGAAGGAAGTTTTAATTTACATATATAAATATACTTTAGAAAAATATGAAATTAAACTAATCCCATTTTTTTGATAGTTTAAATGAAAGAGCACTATACCTCAAACCCTGTATCTATCCCTAAAGATAAAGACAAGACTTGAGGATGAGACTCGATCAAATAAACTGAGAAATATATGACGTTTGTTTGGTCTGTGAAACCATTTTATTTGCAGACAATTTTCCCTATTTAATATAAAGGATTAAATAAAGTTTATATTAAGCTAGGTTTGGACAAGCTTCCTATGAGGGCAAGCCTCTATAGTTAATTACATCTTAGATAATGAAGTCACCTAAGAAAACTCTTGATAAAAATCAGGAAATATTATCTTCAAAGATGTCAAAAGGATATGACTTTTCAATGAAAT
>NW_018220726.1:1686-19064 GCF_001263595.1 Phalaenopsis equestris
TTAGAGTGACACCGGTTAGGATCCTACGGTTCCCTCATTCCAGTACCACTATTTTCTATTGGATTCACTTAGTCCAAATGAATTTACTAAACTCAGCTTAATGAGCTCCATAATTTCATTTAGACCGTGCGAAACCTCGTTAGCAATCGTTGGTTACCCTCTCCAAGGGATTCCCGATCATCCGATAGAGACGTCTTAATTTAGCTGCAATTGTGGTTTTGTGTTTTGTGATGATTGTGATTAAATTTTGAGTTGTATTATGTTTTGAATGTTGTTATGGTAAATTTTATCTTGCTTAATTTTAGTTTTGGTTTTGGTTTTGCAGCTATCCTAGCAATTTTTGTTTTCTTATATAGGTGAGTAAGTACAATAATGTACTAAAAAGTACGGGAAACCAAAAATGCAGGTAAATAAATCACGGTAAAAGCATACTTGAATGGTCTTCCCGTCATCTCCAACTAAAACTCAACATGCATGTAAGAGCATTTATATGTTAAAATCATTTTATGTAAAGTGGAAAAATAAGGCTTTGGTGATCTACCAAATATTAAATCATATCTTGGTGAACCCTTATTAATTCATCTGAGGATGATTTCGTTAAGCAAAACACACTAAGTTTAGTAGACCTCTGAGGTATCCAAAAGGTCGGGAGAAAGAAATAGGTCCATGCTTCCCTCTCACCACCTTGTGAAAAGTCTTGAGCTCATTTAAATTTATTTTGTTGCTTAATAATCCATCCTATAGATACCTCTAGTGTTCATTGAACATCAATATTTCAATTATCTCTAAGAGTAGGGTAATTATCATTTGTCATTTAATTTGAAAATTAAGTGGGTGAAGACCTTTAAAAGGGGCAAGTTAATGCTACTAAAAGACTTAGCCAATTTCAGCTTTAACTTGGGCTTATAGTGTTTTAAAGGTGTTCAATTTCTAGTTACATTCACTTTTTCAATCCTTATTTAACCAAATTTGATTTATCCAAGGTCACTACTAAGACCTTAGGATCTTGGTGGATGTCATAGTCATTTTGAAAGAGATTAAATTTTAAGTGATAATAATTCATCATCAAAATATTAGAATGTCACTTGAACACCAGATAGGGGTATTAAATTAGTGAGTTATTAACACCCAAAACTATATCCCTAACTCTAGGATCATTCAATTTGGTAGACTTCCAAATTTTGATAACCTAGGAAATTTCAAATTTATCCTTTAATTGGAAAAAGTGAGATTGGTTTCTACCAATTACTCCTTTATTTTTCAAACATCCAAATATTTTAATTAAGATTAAAGGTTGCCCATTTTCCTTTCTTAAATTAAGCGTAAATGTTAATTAAGGCTAAATTTCTACAATTACACTTTTGCCCCAAAGGGTCTATCACTTCATTCATCAAATTTAATTCAAATGACTACGAAATTTTCATCCCACCTCACTCATGGGTCAATTAACAGAGGAGAAAATGTGATTTTCTTAAAATTTAATTTAATTTATATAATTATTTACATGCAAAAATAAGATTTTTTTTAAAGAAAATTCAATAACCTGACCAAGGCAAAGGTTAATCACTTGAAATTTTTACTGAAGGTATGACTTAGACAAGAGGTAGATTAAGACTAGAGAAACACTTGGACCAAATTTCATAAGTTTTTTTTTTTATTTGAATTTTAAGAATTATTTTTAAGTTCTGGGTGTTTATTAACTATAAAATATTTTAAATGTGGAAAATTAAGTTTTATACTTCTATTAAATCTCTCTAATTTCAAGCGACACAGAGAAATAAATTTAACATTTTTTTTTATTTTTCTTTGATTTATTGGAATTATTTTAGTAAAAACCCATCTTTAGCCTTTAAAAATTATTTTAAGCTTCAAAATTCAAAATATTTTTTTGGAAAATCAAGAAAAAATATCCCACTTATCCCTAAGTGCTTAGGAAGCAATTTAGAATATTGCCATGAATTTTAATATTTTTGTGATTTTTATGGATTTTTAATTATTTAAATATTTAAAATAGGTTAAAAATCAAGTTTTTATTTTAAACTCAATTTTATTTTTAGAAAATACCCCTAATCACAGAGAACTTTAAAAACTAAGTTTTATAATTTTTCAAGATATATTTTTTATTTTTAAACATTATTTTAGTGCCAAAAATGTTATTTATCTTTAAAAATCAACTTAAGTTACCAAATGAACTCAAAATATTATGCGGCCATTTAATTTAGAAAATTTTATGAGGAGTTCTCTGAACTATAAAAATGGAGATTAAAAATCAAGTCATTTAGATGTTTATTTTTTTCAAATTTACTTTCTTTATGTTTTAGGGTTTTGTGAGATTTAACCGTGTTCTTCATGTCTTGACCAATAAAAATTTTCCAAAGGGTTCTCTGGTCATAATAAACCTTTAAAAATTTCTATTGATTTTTCTAAGCAACATGCTAATTATGATGATTAATTTATGCAAATAGTAGAGGTAAACTTGCAAAATATGGTTCTCTATCAAGAGGTCTTCTCTGACCTTGAAAAAATCAGAGAATATCCCCGAAGACAGAGGCAATAACATGCCAAAATATCAAGCCATTGTGGAATGTCTACATGCATGGAGTGTAAAAATACTCATATTAATATTTAATTAATTAAAAATAAAATATTCATCAAATAAACTTCAAACCATTTCCACATTGTTCTCCTCTGTTCATTGAGCATTAGGATATTCTTATTTTAATTTTGCGATTTTACTACACCAAGATATAAATTTTTGAAGGTACAAAGCATTTTTTGAATTATTTAACTACTTAAACACGCAACACGGCGTCATCCTCAGCGTCTCCAAAGCTCCACGCAGCACCTTCTAATTCAGCGCTGTCATCTGAGTCAACCTGCGCTTTATGGACCACGCTCCCATCCGGCGCAATTAGAGCCCTCCATTTGATACACGTGTGATCCAACGGATCCGCGCCATCATCCCCAAATAGAGTGAACCCATCATCATTAACATTAAAACCTTAAGATCTCACTCATTTCTCAACCAAATGAACCCGGGTTAGAACCCAGGTTAGATCCTATGGACTCGTCTAAGTGAGATGAACATATCCATACGGTAAACATGTAATTAAACTAACCCTAATCAAATGGAGAATTAAAATAGGTTTGAGAAGAGGGGAAGTTGAATACCTTTGCTCTGAGAATGGAAGCTTCAATCAGAGGTGCTCGGCACATTCGTGGAAGTCCAAGGAGGCTAGGGATTGAGCCTCTGATCATGGTAAAAGGTTTCGACCCAAATTTGATAAAGGCCTAATTTGAGTGTTGATCAAGGTGCAAATCCCTATAACTTCTCTCCAAGCCTTTCTCTCTTTACAATCACTCCCAATTCTCTCTTAGAAATGTAATGAAAAAGAAATCTCTCACCTTCCCTCTCCTCTTACAACCCTAGAAAAAGTCTCCTCTTCTCTCTCTCTCTAACTCCTGCCACTTTCTCTCTCTCCCTCACGTCACACCTACACAAATGAGAAGTCTTCTTCTTTTATTTTGGGCCACCTCCTTTGGAAAAAGCCTCTAAGATTCCCACTAAAATTCAACTCTTTTAAATTCAAAAGATGTGTCATTTAATCCTAAAATTCCCTCTAAGATTCCCACTAAAAGTCAACTCTTTTAGATTCAAAAGATGTGTCATTTAATCCAAGAGTCATATCCCTTCATAGCCTTTAAGAAGATAAAAAGGGGGTTAAATCAATGTACTTGCCCCAACACATGTCTAAACCCTATGGTGCCAATTCACGCAAAAAATTAGCTCAAATCACCTTAATTTGAAAAAGTTGTCCTTTTCGCATCATGCGTTGATCTGGCGCATCATGCGCCAGAATCCAAAATTTGGTCTTTTTGCTCAAAATTTCGTCATTTTTGCCATTTTTGATCCAAATGCCTAAGGATAAGATACCTACAATAAAAACACAAAAATACCCTTCTTTAAAGTGCAATATCACCAAAAATAAAGATAAAATGGGTATTTAAAACAATATATTTTTTTGGTGTATCATAAGGTGCTTTTATGAAGGGATATTTCTCTTGGATCAATGGACATGTATTTTGAATTCAAAAGAGTTGACTTTTAGATAAAATTTTGAATTCTTTTTGGAGGGAGGCAGCCTTTTATAAAAGAGAGGGAAGGTTAGGGATTGAAGAGAGTTTTAGGCGTGTGTGTGTTTGTGTGTGGCATGAGAGTGAGAGGGAGGGCTTGAAGGTTTTCTTTAAGGATTGTAAGTGGATAGGGAAGGTGACAGATTTCTTCTTCATTATATTTCTAGGAGAGAATTGAGTTTGATTGTAATTGATTGTAAAGAGAGAAAGTGAGAAAGTGCTTAAAGGGAACTTCTAGGGATTTGTCTGGGAAGGAGTGTAAGATAAGTTGTGTTCTTTTCTTTCTTTCTTTAGTAAACTTATTTTTATATATAGGATTTATCATATCCTTCTCATGAATTCTGTGTAGTTCTCTTTATCCTTCTCTCTATAATGAGATTTGGTTTTATGAACAAATGATTTTATTATATATAGTTTTAAATGTCAATAATTTGTGATGATTTAAACTTTAATCTTCAATTATTTTTTGATTTGACCAATCAAAATGTTAAAATGTGTTAAAAAACTTATGATTCAACATCATGGTAAGAGTCACATTTGATTCCAGGAGAGGGGATGTTATCCATGGGGTTGAGTGCAAATAAATAAAGAAATATACTTTGTTGGATGCAGAATTGAAGATTTTAAGGTGACAGATTAAAATCCCTAATTTGGTCTAGTTGATTGGAAACTAAAGCAAGATTGTTAGCCCTCAAGTGAGAGTTAGTGGGAGCTCTTGAGTGGCAGCCAGTATCCTCCCCGCCTAACCATAACACTAGGGGCCAAACAACTAGGGTCCAAACTTTGGATTAGTCAAAGTTCTTTATACACATAGAAGAGGGTCAAGAATAGGATTGCTCCTATTTGGCACTAGGGTCCAAACTTTGGATTAGTCAAAATTCTTTATACACTTAGAAGAGGGTCAAGAATAGGATTGCTCCTATTTGGCGCAATATAATTTTATATATAATTTTAAATGATTTTAGATACTTCACTAACAATATACTCATTGTAAAGGAGAAGGATGCTTTCTTAAATTTGAACTCTTTGTTACTAAACTTTTTTAGGCTTAGTAAATTTAACTTTTAAATTAAGAAATTTTTTTAGTAAACATAGCTCTTGTAGTTACATTTCTATTTGTATTCATTAAACCCATTTAAACTTGTCTTTTATAATTTAATTTTTATCGTTCGATTATTTTGATTTATGTTAACATCATAAGAAATTCCTTCTTCCAAACTAAGACTTGATAAAAGTAGACTACAATTAGCATAAGGGATTTCTTACTATACTTCTTTGTGGGATGGATAGTGGGATTTTTAAAGCAATCCTTATATTATTTGAAGTGATACGTCCACTTGCATAAAACAACTAGTATGTGAACTATTTTATATATTTTATAACTTTTTTATTTCACACATTAACTACTTAATATAAATTGGGTAAAGTTTTTTTTAAAAATGGTCAATAAGAATGTCATGAAGCATTTTCAACATTAATTGCATGCCAATTTTGGGGCCAATGCATTCAATTTAGTGAAATTTAGAGACAGTCAATTTGGGGCAAATTTGGATATTCTTGGACTTGGGTCAAAATTAAATGAAATTGAGGCTTCACCAAGGACAATTGAAGGTCAACTTTGATGTGTAGGATAGTTATGAAGAGTTTTCAACACAAATTGTAGCAAATTGAGTAGGCTATGAGGTTTGATTTGGTGGGATTAGGCCACAGGACCAAAATTTGGGGTTTGACTTAGATCAAAATTGGGCTCAAAGCATGGGCCAATTGAGCTTGTATTTGGTTTAAATTGGTCACATGCAAGGTGAATTTGAGTTTACAAGGTGAATTTGAGTTTAGGGAAGGTGAATTTGAGTTTATTATTGAAATTAGGGGAGATTAGGACCAAATTGATGGACATTTGAGGTAAATTTGAGGAAATTGGGCCTTTAAAGGAAATTTAAGGGTTTTGGTTAAAATTTTCAAATTGGGTCCAATTGAGTTGTCCAAATGGGTTTTAGAAACATTTGGAGTGGTTTTGGAGTTTTTGCAAAAGTTTGGGGTGCCAAGAGTATTTTTGTAATTTTGGCAATTTTGGGGGGTTTTTTAAAAATTTTTCGGGGGGGTTTTTAAAAATTTGGCATTTTTGGGTAGTTTTAGGTAATTTGGGTATTTTCAAAAGGATTAAAAAGATTTTTTAACAAATTTGGATATTTTAGATGAATTTGAGGATTTTGACCAAATTTAGGGCTCCAAGTGTATCTAGGTAATTTGGGGGATTTTGGGACAAAATGTCAAGTTGGATATTTTGGGAATAATTGGGGTGCCAACCACCCTATATAAACTATGGACCAATGGAAACCCCATTTGGATTTTCTATGTACTGGTCTTAGCTAAACCCTAGCCTAGGGCTAGTGGATTTAGGAGACCATCTACATGAGTCTCCCATAGGATCAAAGGACAAAAGTCAGGAAAATTTAGGCTTAAGGTTGTGAGTGATTGTGAGTGAGAGTGAGTGCAAGTGAGTGCCTTAGCACTAGACACCCAAAGAAACCCTAAGGTCACATAGTCCTATAGGAACTCTCCTTGAGCTCCCCCATAATGACCCCACCTACTAAGCGCTAGAAGTTAGGACCAACATGTGGAACTTCAAGTTGAGCAAGGAAGAGAGTAGAATTTCCAATGGTGAGGGTCCTTTCCTAGTTTTATAGGAATAGTCAACAAGAATCCTATGGCTAGACCTTAGGATACTAAAGAGTAAAAACTAAACCTCAACCAAAAGTGAGGTCAATAAATGGACCTCCAATAGGTGTGGTGTGTTGGGCAAGCACACCACGCGTATTGGCATTGACCGACGACATCAACAATACCAATACAAACTTCTAAGTCAATAGACCTAGAAGGAGGTATAGAATTGTGTGTGCTATTTGTTTCTGCTGAGGAATTAATAAGTGAATATTTGATCGAAGTCAAGAAATAGGAACTCTCGCTGGGGACTGAAGAGTGGATTTAAGTTATCAAGTTTCAAGTATTTATAGAGGATGGGAATCAGTATGTAAGTGCTGACCCCGGGGTGGGAATTTAAATTTAGGTATCAATTCCAAAAAAAGAGAGTAAGAATTTAGGTACCGACCTTCAAAGAAGGGAACCAGAATTTAAGAATTGATCCCAAAATGAGAATTAAAATTTAGGTATCAATCTTAGGAGAGAGTTAAAAGTTAGGGACTGACCCCGAAAGGAGGGAATCAAAAGTTAAGGACTGATTCCAAAAAGAGAATTGAAAGTTAGGGATCAATCTCAAAAGATAGTCAGAATTTAGGGACCAACTTCAAATGGAGGGAATCAGAAGTTAAGGACTCGTTCCAAAATGAGAATTGAAAGTTAAGGATCAATCTCAAAAGAGAGTCAAAAGTTAGGGACCATCCTCAAGAGGAGGGAATCAGAAGTTAAGGATTGATTCCAAAATGAGAATTGAAAGTTAAGGATCAATCTCAAAAGAGAGTCAAAAGTTAGGGACCATCCTCAAGAGGAGGGAATCAGAAGTTAAGGATTGATTCCAAAATGAGAATTGAAAGTTAAAGCTCAATCTCAAAAAAGGATCAGAAGTTAGGGACCAATCTTAAAATGAGGGAATCAGAAGTTAAGGATTGATTCCAAAAGTAAGAATTGAAAGTAAAGGATCAATCTCAGGAGAGAGTCGAAAGTTAGGGACTGATCTCAAAAAGAGGGAATCGAAAGTTGGGAACTGATTCCAAAATCATAATTGAATGTTAAGGATCAATATCAAAAGGAGGATCGAAAGTTGGGAACTGATTCCAAAATCATAATTGAATGTTAAGGATCAATATCAAAAGGAGGATCAAAAGTTAGGAACCGATCTCAAAAGGAGGGAATAAAAAATTAAGGACTAATTCAAAAAATTAGAATTAAAGGTTAAGGATCAATCTCAAATAAGAGTCACAAATTAGGAACCGACCTCAAAAGAAGGGAATCAGAAGTTAAGGGCTGATTCCAAAAATGAGAATTGAAAGTTAAGGATCAATCTCAAAAGAGTGTCAGAAGTTAGGGACCGAGCTCGAAAGGAGGGACATCCTTCTTATGGACCTCTTCAAGCTTCTTTGGATTTGGTAGTCTGAATTTAGGCTTCTTCATTGGAATTCTAAACATTTTAGATACAACTTCATCGTTAAAAGAATAAACCAATTTCTGTCATTCTGCCAAGGATATTCTTTTATTCTCTATTCGGATTTCATCCTCCTTGAGTCGATCGCTAATTGGACTGGCTACTCTGTTTCTAAGCATGTTGCAAAGATTGGCGAGGATTTTTGGGATATATCTTCATTGGTTGCTTTACTTTATCGACAGTCGATACTATTCCTGACTTCTTTTCAAATACTCTGGTTGCCTTGGATTTCTTGTGAGAATCCATAGGTTTAATTTCTTCTTGAAGACTGTTGGCTTTGCAAAGTAGCTTCTCAAAGGATTTAATGGTGATTCCCTTGAGCATGAAAGCTATTGTCCCATGAATGCTTTTGAGTAAAATCTCAATTGCATGATGTTCCTGTAGCTGAGGTTCACACTTCATGCTAAGGTTTCTCCACCTCAAGATGTAATCCACCAAAGTTTCATTGGACTTTTGATTTTCCATCATGAGCTCTCCTATAAAGACATGGAGTTGCACTCCGACAAATCTCTTCACAAATAATTGTTCCAACTCGGCAAATGTTAATCCATTGGGCAAATCAACATACCAATCAAAATAATCCTTGACAGACTGCTGACAAACTGTTGGAAGAGTAAAGCTTCGTTACTTCTTGTGCTGCCACAACTGGTTCATGCCACAACTGGTTCAAAAATATGCTATGTGTTGTATGGGATTTATAGTCCCATCAAATATCTTAAAGTTTGGGGACACGAAACCCTTAGAAAAGAGTACGTCATCGAATTCTTCCGAGTAATGTCTACCCTTTAAAACTAATGTACCACCCTTAGATTAGGTTAAGACCTCTCGAACTTGCCCAACCATTTGCTTAAATTCCTTCTCTGGCATTGCACTCAATGGAGAATCCTTCTTCGGTTGCTCATCCCTATTTTATGAGGCAACCTCTCTTCTTTCGTCAGTAATATGTATAATTTTTGATTGGTTGACTTCCGAAGAGGCTAACTGTGGGGGTTGAGATTGTCCGTCGCCATGGTTGTCATGACTGTTGTCGTCTCTTCTATTAGTTTCTCCAGTTGGATGACTTGCTCATCCCTAAGAAGGATAGCCCTACGCAGCTCATTTATAGCGTTCTCCTCGAAGAGAGATTGAGCTTCGCATGTAGATGTAGCAGCTCTGGTTTCAATGACATGGAGATCCATGAAATCTTCTTCGAGGTAATCATTATAGTCAAATTTTCATCATCGTTAATGAAGAATTCATGTTCCAGAACTAACTCAGAAATCTTGACCCCGAGCTTTTCAACTTTTCCTTCAAATATAAATTCTTGAGTTGCCTTAAGATGTGGAGGACCCTGTTGGACCTCTTCTTCTTATTCTTCCATCTCACTGGCAATTGTTGCAACAATGTCAGATAGTTTGGACCCTAGCTTAATTCCATGATCTTGCCCTGCGAGCTCACTGGAATGTATCAACAATGTCAGATAGTTTGGACCCTAGCTTAATTCCATGATCTTGCCCTGCGAGCTCACTGGAATGTATCAACAATGTTATCAATATATCAAAGAGAAGTATGCTCCCCATGGTACAGATTGGACCTCTTCTTCTTATTCTTCCATCTCACTGGAAATTGCTGCAACAATGTCAGATAGTTTGGACCCTGGCTTAATTCCATGATCTTGCCCTGCGAGCTCACTGGACTGTATCAGTACAATGAATTTGGGTACCCAAACCTTCTTTTCTGACGGTGATGTCTTGAGACGAAGTGTCTCAACAGAAATATCAATATATCAAAGAGAAGTATGCTCCCCATGGTACAGACCAACTACAGTACTGGGTAATTTCTTCATCTTTTCCTTTGAAACTTTAGGAATATCCTTATAATAGGTGATCAGTAAAATTCTTGGGCCCAGATGTGACTTAACTGGTCAATGACCTGTGGTCCCAGTAATGCTATAATCGGTGGTAACTATGGCGGTATCAACTCTGCTCCCTAAGCAGAATCAGACAGGAATACGAGCAGGTAAAGCTTCAGTTGATTTTTGAGATCGTCTGGCAAATTTGACTTCCTTTAAGATTTCTTTCTTTATGCAATGGGATACTGCATGTCCCACTCATTTGAGTAGTTCACTAATTGAGCAACCTTCCTTGACAGCTAGCCTCTTGAAAACTGAACTGACTCGGGTGATAGGAGTGGACTTCTTTCTCTCCTCACCATGTCCATGAAGTGATGGTAATATAGCAGCAATTTTCTAGATACTCTCATACCCATTGGTACCCATCAAAGGATGGAATCTACCTCCTTGCAAGAGTGGATAGGTTTCCAGTAATTCCGACTCATCCTGGTGAGGATATTCATCAACAGGTATCTCCTTAGGAGCCTGGGCTTTAGTTACCCTCTGAGCCTACCCTCCGAGCCCTCCTATTACGATTTCTCCTTTGGGTTCGAGTTAGCGGTGTGCGGTGTTGTCTTTGAACTTGATCCGATTGAGGGTTTGGCTCTCTCACCATCAGTATTTGAAATCGCATAGACTGAGAAGTCCTGAAGGCAATTCAGGTTAAATTTAATAGATGGCTCTTGAACCTTCTGGTGCGAGAATTTTCATTATGACAAACAGGGCTTTCCCGAGAAAAACCTTGAGATCTTCAAATCCTGCTCCAAACTTGATGGTGGGATCGACTTTGCGGGCATCACGGCTCATCAGCAAGTTGCAGGAAAAAAAGAGCATTGGGCACGCCATTACAGCAGCTTTAAAATAGAAAGCTCTGGGGTTAGCTATTTAGCCATCTTAGCGCAAGCACTAAAATTTAACTGAGGTCGATCTATTGACCGGGTAAGGTTTTTTTATTTATTTTATGGGGGTTTTAAAATTTTAGTAAAAGTAGTTTAAAAGTAGAAAATTTTGATTAATATAAGGAACTTTTAAAAGTTCATGCAACACGATATAATTCGATTTAATTTGCAAAATAGCAAATCAAACTCGAAAAGGAGATGTGAAGTGTTTGGGACCCAGTGCGGGATTGACTTAACAACGCACAATGCTCAGGTGGAACTACTCCACCAACACACCTATTTGGGTCGGACCCCACATGAAGATTAAAAAAGTCCTTAATTTCCTCCTAAACCTCTCTGTTCAAAAGTGATTGAACAGACGGTCCTAAAGTCCAAAAGAGTTGAGCGTACTTTCCTAAGATAGAAATGGGTATAGCATGCCAATGGAAGAAATGTAATTTGGTTCATGACGGACATGAACACATTCCCTATGTATGAAGATAATATTTTTTAATTTAAATGGAGAGAAAAGCTAGTCCCTAGCGGAGTCGTCAGAAGCTGCTTGACACTATTTTAGTTGAGGAGTTGCCCGTAAGAAACTGTCGTTTACCGGAATCAAAATCCCGTCGCCCACTTCGGAAGGACATTTTAATTTACATATATATACACTTCATAAAAATATGAAATCAAACTGACCCCATATTTTTCATAGTTTAAATGAAAGAGCACTATACCTCAAAACCTGTATCTATCCTCAAAGGTAAAAACAAGACTTGAGGATGAGACTCGATCAAATAAACTGAGAAATATATAACGTTTATTTGGTCTGGGAAATAGTTTTATTTGCCAACAATTTCCCTTATTTAATATAAAGGATTAAATAGTGTTTATATTAAGCTGGGTTCAGATAAGCTTCCTATAAGGGCAAGCCCCTATAGTTAATTACATCTGAGATAACCGAAGTCACCTAAGAAAACTCTCAATAAAAATCAAGAAATATTATTCTTAAGAGATGTCAAAAGGATAGGACTTTTCAATGAAATTGAACAAAGAGGTGTGAAATGAGACTGACTCAAATTTGAAACATTTATTGTAGAATACAAAGGAGGAAGAACTAGGTAATGTCATAGATCTCGAGGAGAACCTCGGCGACTTCCCAGTCTATCCTATTATTTAGCTTCAGTTTTGAGGAGAAATTTATTTGAATGTTTCAACCTACCAATTTTATTTGTTTAGGGCTTACACTTATTTGAAGCAATCACATAAATAGTCTAAAAAATGTGAGGATGTAGGTTGTGACGAATGATAACCTCAAAATCCTAAGATGAGTTAGGGCTTATATTATACAACAGAGCTGTACAAAGGCCTAAAAATAAGATGAGGATTTATGTTGCATAAGCAAATAACCGCAAAATCATATTGCTTGGTTGTTTAATTCTAAGAAAGGAAATTGGTTTAGATGGGGGGGGAAGATAGATTTTCCTATTGAAGATGGTTGTGCTGCCCACGATGCTAGCTCCAAGCTCCTCGTCGTGGCGAGTTTGAGTTTTCTAGTTTGTCAAGTTATTGTGTCAAATCATGTGGCCTTATGGTTATAGTTCTTTAAAAATTTATGATGCATGTTAAAGTTGATTAGAGCGACATCAATTAGCATCCTACGGTTCCCTGGTTCTGGTACCACTTTTTTCTATTAGATTCACTTAGTCTAAATGAATTTACGAAACTCAACTTAATGAGTTCCATAATTTTAATTAGCCCATGGGAAGCCTCGTTAGCAACCGTAGGTTACCTCCTCTGAGGGATTCCCGATCATCTGATAGAGATGTCTTAATTTAGTTGAAATTGTGGTTTTGTGATGATTGTGATTTAATTTTGAGTTGTTTTATATTTTGAATGTTGTGGCGGTGAATTTTATCTTCTTGGTTGATTTTAATTTTGGTTTTGGTTTTACGGCTATCCTAGCAGTTTTGGTTTTCATGCATGGTGACATCGTTATTTAGCATGCAAGTTCGTATTTTTGTTATACATGTAGGAGAGTAAGTACAGTAACATACTAAAAAGTACAGGAAACCAAAAATGCATGTAAATAAATAACAGTAAAAGCGTACCTGAATGATCTTCCCATCATCTCCAACTGAAACTAAACATGCATGTGAGAGCATTTATTTGTTATTTATGAAAAGCGGAAAAGTAAGGTTCTGGTGATCTACCAAATCCTAAATCTTATCTTGGTGAACCTCTATTAATTCATCTCAGGATGATTTCATTAAGCAAAACACTATAAGTTTAGTAACACTATAAGTTTAGTAGACCTTCAAGGTATCCAAAAGGTCAGGAGAAAGGCAAGTAAATGCTTCCCCCTCAGCACCTGGTGAAAAGTGTCAAGCTCGTGAAAATTATCGAGCTTATTTAAATTTATTATGTTGCTTAATAATCCATCTTATAAATATCTCTAATGTTCAGTGAACATCAATATTTCAATTATCTCTAAGAGTAGTGTAATTATCATTTGTCATTTAATTTGAGAATTATGTGGGTGAAGACCTTTAAAATGGGCAAGTTAATGCTATTAAAACACTTAGCCAATTTCAACTTTAACTTAGGCTTGTAGTGTTTTAAAGGTGTTCAATTTCTAGTTACATTCGCTTCTCTAATCCTTATTTAACCAAATTTGATTTTGTTTAGGTAACTACTAAGCCCGTAAGATTTTGGTGGATATCTTAGTCATTTTGAAAGAGTAGTCATTTTGAAAGAGATTAAAAAGAGATTAAATTTTACGTGATAATAATTCGACATCAAAACATTTGAATGTCACTTGAATACCAATTAGGGGTATTAAATTAGTGAGTTATTAACACCCACAACTATACCCCTTAGTCTAGGATAATTCAATATAGTAGACTTCCAAATTTTGATTAACTAGGAAATTTCAAATTTATCCTTTAATTGGAAAAAGTGAGATTAGTTTCTACCAATTAATCCAAAATATTTCAATCATCCAAATATGTTAATTAAGGTCAAAGGTTGCCCATTTTCCTTTCTTAAATTAAGCCTAAATGTTAATTAAGGCTAAATTTCTAGCATTACACTTTTTCCTCTAAGGCTCTATCACTTCACTCATTAAATTTAATTCAAATGACTTTGGAATTTTCATCCCACCTTACTCATGGGTCAATTAAGACATCAAGGAAAAAAATGTAATTTTTTCAAAATTTAATTTTAATTTGGAAAAAAATGTAATTTTTTCAAAATTTAATTTTAATTTACATATTTATTTATTTGCAAGAATGAGATTTTTCAAAGAAAATTCCATAACGTGACCAAGGTAAAGGCTAATCACTTAAATGTTTTTATTGGAGGTAGACTTAGACTAGAGAAACACTTAGAAAAAAACTTAGAAAAAATTTCATAATTTTTTTAGTTTTATTTGAATTATTAAAATTAATTGAAGTTCTGGGTACTTTAATAAAAATAAAATATTTTTTATTAAATCTATCTGAGGTCAAGGAACATAGGGTGACAAATTTTACATTCTGTTTTTATCTTTCTTTGAATTACTAGAACTTTTTAAGTGAAAGATTAAGAAAAATTCATTTTCAGCCTTTAAAAATTATTTTAAGCTTTAAAATTCAATATCTTCACTTTTAAGCTTTAAAATTCATATTCTAATTATTCCTAAGTACTTAGGAAACAATTTAGAACATTTTCATGAATTTATTCCTAAGTACTTAGGAATTATTCCTAAGTACTTAGGAAACAATTTAGAACATTTTCATGAATTTTATTAGTTTTTAGTTACTTAAATATTTAAAATATGCTTAAAAATGAAGTTTTTATTTTATTTATAATTTTATTTTTAGAAAATTCCTCTGATCACAAAGAACTCCCAAAATCAATTCTTATGATTTTTTGAGTTATGTTTTAATTATTAAAAATCATTTTAGTGTTAAAAAAGCCATTTAACTTAGAAAATCAAGTTATCAAATAAGCTCCAAATATTTTGAAAAGTTTATTGGGAGTTCTCTGAACTTTAAATCACAATGGGGATTAAAAATCAAGTCATTTAGATGTTTATTTTTTTCCAAATTAAGTTTCTTTATGTTTTAGGGTTTTGTGAGATTTAACCTTTTTCTTCATAACTTGACCCATGAAAAATTTTCCAAAGGGTTCTCTAGCCATAATAAACCTTTAAAAATTTCTATGGATTTTTCTAAGCAACATGGTAATTATTATGATTTATTTATGCAAATAATAAACATAAACTTGTAAAGTATGGATCTCTGTCTAGAGGTCTTCTCTAACCTTGAAAAGATCATAGAATATCTCTCAACAAAGAGGCAACAACATGCCAAAATATCAAGCCATTGTGAAATGTGTACATGCATGGAGAGTTAAAATACTCAAATCAGTATTTAATTAATTAAAAATAAAATGTTCATCAAATAAACTTCAAACCATTTCCACATAATTTTCCTCTGTTCACTGAGCACTAGGATATTCTTATTTTATTTTTGTGATTTTCCAACACAAAGATATGAATTTTTGAAGGTAGGAAGCATTTTCTGAATTTTTTAATTTCCTATTTTTCTACTTAAACACGCGGCGCCGCATCATCCTCAGCGTCTCCAAAGCTCCACGTGGCATCTTCTGATTTAGCGCCGCCATCTGAGTCAGCTTGCATGGACCACTCTCTCTTCTAGTGAGATCAAAGCCCTCCATTTAATACACATGCAATCCAACACCTCTACGTCATCGCCAACAAATACAGTGAACCCTAGACCATTAACATTAAAACCCTAAGATCTCACTCATTTTTCAACCAAATGACCTCAGGTTGGTTCCTATGAACTCATCTAAGTGAGACAAACATATCCATATGGTATACATGCAATTGCACAAACCCTAATAAAATGGAGAATTAAATAGGCTCGGGAAGAGGGGAAATTCAACGCCTTTCCTTTGAGAATGGAAGCTTCAATCAGAGGTGCTCGTCACATTTTTGGAGGTCTAAGGAGGCTAGGGATTGAGCCTCTAGTCCTGGTGAAAGGTCTAGACCCAAATTCGATCAAGGATAAATTTGGGTGTTGATCAAGGTCTAGTGTAGAGGCTCTCTGTGAGCTGTCTTCTTTCGCTATGGTGAAGGTGTGGGTGAGTTTAATTTGATTTTGGTGTACTGTGGAGGTCTCTTCAAATGTGTTGAGAGTTATGGCCTATCTACTGCAAGGATTTGAGCTCAAAAATTGAACTCTGACAAGATGGCGTCTTCTGATTTAGCGTCGCCATCTGTGTCAGCTTGCATGGACCACTCTCCCTTCTAGTGAGATCAAAGCCCTCCATTTAATACAAATGCAATCCAACACCTCCACGTCATCTCCCCCAAATAGAGTGAACCCTAGACCATTAACATTAAAACCCTAAGATCTTACTCATTTTTCAACCAAATGACCTCAGGTTGGTTCCTATGAACTCATCTAAGTGAGACAAACATATCCATATGGTATACATGCAATTGCACAAACCCTAATAAAATGGAGAATTAAATAGGCTCGGGAAGAGGGGAAGTTCAACACCTTTCCTTTGAGAATGGAAGCTTCAATCAAAGGTGCTCGTCACATTTTTGGAGGTCTAAGGAGGCTAGGGATTGAGCCTCTAGTCCTGGTGAAAGTTCTAGACCCAAATTCGATCAAGGATAAATTTGGGTGTTGATCAAGGTCTAGTGTAGAGGCTCTCTATGAGGGGGGTTTGATGGGGCTCTGTCTTCTTTCACTGTGGTGAAGGTGTGGGTGAGTTTAATTTGATTTTTTTGCACTTCAAATGTGTTGAGAGTTATGGCCTATCTACTACAAGGATTTGAGCTCAAAAATTGAACTCCGACAAGGGGAATTAAGGCAAGGAAGTGGTTAGGTTGCACTGAGGAGGTCTTAAAGAGGCTATGGGAGCAATTTAGAGGGGTCTCCTTGAGAAAATTTCAGAACCTCTCTCTTGGCCGTGAAGGGGACATTTTATAGACTTGGCTAGAGAGGGGAGCTCAAGGCCTGATCATGGGTGTAAAATGGTGCTTATGTGGAGGGCTGAGGAGCCCTCAAGAGCCATTGGGATGAGGTGGGCTCTACGGTTACGATTGGTTTTGATTCAAGGGTGGCAACTCTCATTTTGTCCATCTTCTGGCCACCAAGGTGGCTGGCCCAGCCAGGGAGTGGTCACCTCTTGGCTCATGAAGGTCAGGGGGTGGCTAATGATTATTAACTCCCTATGACAATCAATTATGGAGGAGATTTTGTGGTTAAGGCCTAAAAGGGAAATAATCCCTTAATTTTGGGATCCATTGGTCCATAGC
>NW_018220727.1:0-691 GCF_001263595.1 Phalaenopsis equestris
GATAATATCAGGTTTAAGCTCAAATGAATTAGCCAGGACAGTAGGTTTTTGAATACTAAAATGAAGTTCATCTACAGTAGGGTTGGCATAATCTCTTAAAGGTCTAAACTCTTTATGAATTTCAGCATTTTGCTTATTTTGGTTTGCCATTTATGCAAATTATTTTGGATTTTTCAAGATTTTCTAATAGTTCTTTTTAATTATAGGGCACTAGTACTTCAGAACCTGAACTCTGCATAAACTAACATAAAATAAAAATAAAATAAAATAAAACATATAAAAAAAGATACAATATTTAATGTTTAAATAAGACTTTCTAAAAATAGAAATTTACTTAGTTTTCCTTGCCGACAACAATGCCAAAAACTTCACTCCAACTCAATGCTTTTGCACAGTATAGCAATAGTTCTGATGGTATTTCTCACTTATATTTTCTTATTTTGCAAAAGAACCAAAAACTTGATCTGAAGAAAAATAAGAATTTAACTTTTTAAATTATATATGTTTATATTGGGATACTACGCAAATATACGTATCGTTATCAAGTAATATAGGACTTTTTTATTAAGACTAGAATGTCGAACCCACAGGGTAGTTTATGCAATATGCACTTTTTAGAAGGTTTTTCATGAATCAGTAATAAGTATAGGAATTAAGTTGTCGAAGTATGCAAATTGTGTTGTGCCAAATA
>NW_018220728.1:0-640 GCF_001263595.1 Phalaenopsis equestris
TCTTAGTTCAATTATTCGCTAAATACCACAGACTTGACTTTTTAAAATTAAAATAATCTTGCCAAATCAAAAAATGGAAATTCACATCCAAATAAAGATTTTTATTTAAGGAAAACACATGTATGTGTTTTATTTACAAAATACCTATAACAAAGTGGAGCCAAGTTGCGTTTAGCCCTTATTCACTATGATTATGTAAAGCTAAAACAGACCATAATAGCACTTACTTACAAAATAACTTAAAAGTTCTAATGTTATCTTATTTGCCATGTATTGGCATGGTCACCTATAAAAAGAATATCTCAACCCTTAAAGCACTCTAATGTAAGTACACTACATAACAAAATAATATGATAAAAGTCAAATTACACACAAGAATGGCAACCTAACTATATCCTAGTTTTTGAATGCTAATGGGTGTGCCTAACAAAGCATCAAGTATGTGGTAAGTCACGTGGGTATCGAACAGTTGATTAATGTGGCGTGCTATTTTTTTATTTAAGAACGAGTTAATTTTGTTCTAGGAGGGGTTCTAGATTGAGGAATTAATAACTTAAAGCTTTTACTTGAATTTAAAAAAAAAATTGATTTAATATTTTTTTAGGTGTTAAAGAATCCAATGGATGAATATTTTCCACCC